>NW_009925017.1:0-19200 GCF_000696875.1 Nestor notabilis
AGTTGAATATTTTGTACTGAGTGTTCTTTAGATGATGATGATGATGATGATCTTCATAATCAACATCCCCTGTTTTTTTATGGAAAACATTGATTTTTCAAAAGCTAAAGGTCTCCTTATACTGAAACAAATATTTTTTAAAAAATATTATTTAAAATTTATCTATTTATTTGTGAGAATAAGGTGAAGAACATAAATGTTGCAAATATTATAGTCTGTCAAATGCAAAATGTATAGTCCTTTATGAACTATGTTCCCCAGCCAGAATGCATCTTGAGAAATGCACCAGTAAAAACAAGACACTATGGTGAATCATAGAAGAGGACAGACTAAAAGTAATAGAAAGAATGGGAGCATGAATGTCTAATAAGGAGGTTGCTTGATCCAATTATGAATATTTGTGGGTTTATCACAATTATGGGTGTTTCTCCGCTCTTTTTCCAGCTGCATTAGCTTATGTAACTAGTAGTCATGTATACATGGCTTTTTATTCTGTATTGATAGCAACTTTTTCTTTGGGTCTTATGACTGGAATGTTTATTTTTCATTAAGGATGACTTTGAATCTTATATTTTTTTAATTGCCTTACTGTGGCTGATTGGAAGTCCTAAAAGATTACAATATATGTTGAATATATGATGGAGTAAATTGTACCTGGGAGAAGGTAAGTATAGCATAGTACAGCAATTTTCTGTTCTGTTCAGCATGGTGAGTGTCCTGTCTACTTTACTGGAATGACGAAAAGGGTACGGCATTACAAAAAAGTAATGCATGCAATATAAGTATTGAGAAAGATAAATCAGAAAAATAGATGTATTACATCTATAAACAGTAAATAATAAATTTTTAAGTCCAAGGCCCATGAAGCTAGGATGATAGAACGATCAAAGGTTATAGCCCTCTGAATGTTTTTAGCAAGTAAAACTAACCATTCCTCTTCATACTTTCACACTTGTAAATTTCAAAGAAAATAGGAAGCAAGTTGCATAAGACATCTCAGCAAAACTCACAGCGATAAATTGTAGGGTTGTTGACATGTAATAATGAAAATCAGAGCAGGAAAGTAGGATTCCAGAATGAAGGATTCCAGGATGAAGAACAATAAAAAGGGCAAAAATTACACAACATCATCATAGATTTTTGGGAAAAATGTAACTTAGAAAAAATACCTGGAGATATTAAAAAATGCTGGAAAGTTACAATAAAGTACACATTTCTAAAAACATATAGAAGAAACTGTAACACATAGTAGAGGAAACAGAGAAAGAAAAATTTTATTTCTTACTTCCATTTAGATAGGCACAGCTACTGTTCAGTGGTTCACAAACCACCTAGTACTCAAACTGTGTACTGAATGTGAGTGACCTGAATGTGAGCTTATAAAGTCAGAAAATTAAAAGGATAGAAAACAAAGAAATAGATAATAATAATAAACATTTTGAAATAGTTGGCTTGCTCTGTTAAGCCCTGCTGTATCATCTCTAATACTTTTTCTCATCCCCATTTCAACAACTTTCACAACCTCCTTCTCAAAAATTTGAAAGATGTCTGTTTTCTGGTACTCACTTCCTTTTTAACACTTAATTCAGTCTCAACTTTTCATTGGACATTTGTAGATTGTATTCAAAGTTCTTCTACTTACTGTCTTCTCTTCAAAATCTTAGGAATTTTGTTATACTCCTTTGTTACTGATTGATTGAAACTTTGTTGAAGAAAGTTGGAAAAAGCTTTTCCCAAGGAGAAATGTGAGAGATAGTTATGGTGGGTTTTGTAGTAAGATACTGCAACAAAATAAAACATTGCCCAAATTCAAGTTGGATCAGAAGCAGGTGTCATGTTATATTGATATTCCTTGCAACGGCAGGGAGTTAGTCCTAATTGGTTTGGTTTCCCAAAGGAATAGGGAGAACCTTGAACAACATAGGAGTGGGACACAGACAAAACCCAGAAGGACCATTTTGATTAGAATGTGGCAAAAAACTGGTTGAAAACTCTGGAAAAAGACATTTCTCACAGTTTCATTCCTTCTGCTTTAGTGTCATGAGGGAAATAAAGTGACTCTTCAGTTTCTCCTTATAAAACTGACCTGTAAAATTAAAATACTGGCTAACTGTTCATGTTAGAAGTAGGAAAGTTCCTCTTGGCCATTGCTTTTCCAGGACACAACAATTCAATTCTTTTCATATTTATTGTCTCACACAGTAGTTTCTCCCCTACCTTGATTAGTGTTCTCTAAACACTTTATAGGTTTCTGGCACTTCTTGGTGCCCACTGCCTTAGAACTCACCTCAGTGATCACACTTAACCATTTATAGAAAGAGAGCATCAGCTTCTTGATATGATGCTACGTATATAGTCTCAAACCTTTGTCAAATGTATCATATATGACTATCTTTATATTTCATTCAATATTATTGTTTTCTATCTACAGTTGGTCAACTTGTGAAAGTCATCCACTTGGAAAGTAATATCTGTATTTTAGTATATACTTTCCTATTTTCAAAAGTTTACATTTGTGATATATACTAGTACTCTACTGTGGTAAACAAGAAAAAAAATATTGACTTTTAGTATAAGCACAGTCCTTTCATTTTCAAAATGAAATTTCATTTCATTTTTTTGAGAACACTTCCATGAAGATGACTTTGGACTCTTCTTACCTACTTGAGTATGATTTGCTGAACTGGGGTCTTTGTTTCAAAACTTTTCCTTCCTTAGATATTACGTCTTGCTACTAACTTCTCTTTTTTTAGTAATATCTGCAAATTTATGTTCTGGTGTTATGAATAGCACTTTCATAAAAATTTTATGAAATAACTACATCTAACCCTGCTGACAATTTTTTTATATCTGATTCTCAGATACAAAGGCCAAAGCACACTATTGGGTCATCTAGTCTGACCTCCGGTACCACACAGGACATTACATTTTACCTAGCTACCCTGCATGAAGCCCACTAGCTTCCTCCTAAGTTTGGATGTATTTCTTCTAAAGTCTATATTGATTTGGGGCATGAAGAGACGGGAAATTCAACATTTGTCTCAGCATTTTTGCAAAAGTTAATATCATTCCTTTTGGCATTTCTTTTATTTGTATTTTCTTTGCTCAACTTTCATCCATTAGTTTTTGTCACAATTTTCTCTGCTTATTAAAAACATCCTCTGTATTTTTATACATGGATGGTAACTAATCACTGAGAAAAATATTTCTTGGTAGGCTAAACCTGTGGGTCTCTTTAAGGCTAAATATAAAGGATCATCCTTAGACTTCTGATCACTTGTTGGCTCTGCTTTTAATTTCTTTTCCACTGTTTCAAACACCTTTTTATTTTTAAGCAAAAAGTGAACAGTTCAAACTGTATACTTACTCTGAGTAAGTATACATTCACTGCTAAGTTGCTATTAGCTACACTACATTAATGTAGCTTTGTGACAAAATTTGTCATATGTTCTTATTTATTGTTCCCTTCTATTCATAAAAGATCTCTGGGATCAGTGGTCTTTCATGTGCTGGTGTTCGTATCCAAGATGACTTTAATTCAGATTACAAGAATTAATGACAATATCACTAATATTGTCTCATGCCGTCTGGGTTTTCTGCTACCTAGCCGTTATCTCTTGCATTACAATATAAGCTCTTAAATTCTGAGTTGGTACAGCACTTTGCAAAAATTAAGTTCATGATGTGAATTTCTCCATAATACAGTAGTAAGTGAAGTGTATGTAATAGAACGTCTTAAATATTCAGGGTATATATGTTACATCAGCTGTTACGGATTTGGGAATACTGTTGAAAAACTGCAGCCATAGGCCAGACACGCCAGATAAGAGGGAAAAAATCTCAGCTGGTGTAAATAGTGATGGATTTCTTGCCCGTATAGAATCACAGAGTATTTAGGGTTGGAAAGCCTTTAAGAACATCTAGTCCCACCCCCCTGCCATGGGCAGGGACACCTCATGCTAAATCATGTCAGCCAAGACTCCGTCCAATCTAACCTTGAACACTGCCAGGGATGGAGCATTCACAACTTCTTTGGGCAACTCATTCCAGTGCCTCACCACTCACAGTAAAGAACTCCTTCCTTGAATCTAATATAAGCTTCCCCTGTTTAAGTTTGGATCCCTTACCCCTTGTCTTACCACTACAGTCCCTAATGAAGAGTTCCTCCCCAGCATCCTTGTAGGCTCCCTTCAGATACTGGAAGGCTGCTATGAGGTCTCCATGCAGCCTTCTCTTCTCCAGGCTGAACAGCCCCAACTTCCTCAGCCTGTCTTCATACGGGAGGTGCTCCAGCCCCTGATCATCCTTCTGGCCCTCCTCTGGGCTTGCTCCAACAGCTCCATGTAGTTCTTATGTTGAGGACACCAGAACTGCACACTGTACTCCACGTGGGGCCTCATGAGAGCAGAGGGGCAGGATCACCTCCTTTGACCTGCTGGTCACGCTTCTTTTGATGCAGCCCAGGATATGGATGGCTTTCTAGGCTGAAAGCACACACTGAAGCCGGCTCATGTTGAATTTCTCATCAACCAACACCCCCAAGTCCTTCTCCACAGGGCTGCTCTGAATTTCTTCTCTGCCCAACCTGTAGCTGTGCCTGGGGTTGTGCCGACCCAGGTGTAGGACCTTGCACTTGTCTTGGTTAAACTTCATAAGGCTGGCATCGGCCCACCTCACAAGCATGTCCAGGTCCCTCTGGATGACATCCCTTCCCTCCAGCATATCAACCGACTGTACCAATCACAAAAACAATTTCACGAAACAAGAACCTTTCAGGAAAAGAAAGAGTCTTCTTTCCTGATTTGGATTCTCAGGGTAGTAGGGATGTCTTTTGGATGCCTTCACGTATAAGATGACAGAACAATTAATTGGTCTCTTAAATAGTTTTATATCTGATTTGCTATGGACCTGGCTCCTCAAGTAATACCCATAAAGACATACAGTGACAAGATACCATGTTCAACCTTAAACCTTGCTTCAGAGCTGCTTCTGAACTTCAGAAACAGGGTTTCAGTCAGACTTCTAAAGCATATATGTGTAAATGCTGTCCATGTAGCGGTTATCCAAGCTTCCTTTGAATTCCGTCCATCCGTTTAGTCATCCCTGCCAAGTCAGTCTTTATTACCCATATCTACTGAGATGTGTTTTAATGGTGAAAGTAACAGGTTGACTTAATAGAAATGCTGGCAGTGACACCAAGGAATGCTGGGACTTTGCTAATCTGAAAAATAA
Organism: Nestor notabilis; assembly: GCF_000696875.1. NCBI lineage: Eukaryota > Metazoa > Chordata > Aves > Psittaciformes > Psittacidae > Nestor > Nestor notabilis. Next base: position 5,233 of record NW_009925017.1, read on the forward strand.
TGACCTTAGGGGAGCTTTGTTCCTCCTTCTCATGGGTCCCTGCTAGAAACAACCAAATAATTGTAAAAAGGAGCCAGCTCAATAAACACAGTGGGAAGTACTGTGGAGGAACTAAACTTCCTCTAAACTACTGTCTGAGCACATAGATTTCTCTCTGAACATGCAGTAGGCTAGACTGGGTGCCCCAGTTTACTAGAATATTACATCATGTTAGAACAGGTTTGTGAGTCCTCGTTTCAGCTAACACAGTGTTAATCATACCTGGGTAATCAGTATAGATGGAGGAGATGCACACCTAGCATAAGAAAGCCAATTGAGATTAAATGTTATGGAAACTATGGGATTAATTGCAATCAGCTCTCATCTCGATAGTAAACTCAACTTGTTCCTGTTGACACTGATTTCAAAAGTCTGATAATTAACATGGCTTCCTTTTTTTCCTGTAACCTACTTTTCTAGTGAAAACGTTTCCAAATTGAAGCTTGTGGATGTGACAGAGTTCTTAGTGAGTTGGCTACCGGATTGAAATTCACCTTTATGTAAATAAACCATACCCTGGGAGAACTGCATTTTGTATCTAAGTGTATTACTTTTTTTTTACAAGTGATTTATTGAAGGACTGGTTTATTTAGATGGCAAGGAGCTTTCTGTTTTGACTGACTTAGCTGAGACTACTTATATCTGTGACAGGTATGCCGCTGTGAGACAGAAGAGAAACTGTCAACTAAATTTATAATCAGGATGGAAGAGTACCTATATTCTGTTTTGTTCACTATGATGGGCTTAAGGGGCAAAATCCTTCACACCCAAGCCCTGTCTCCTCTGTACATCTGACATATATGTCATTTCACTGAACAGATAATGGAAAACATGCTTTTTCTGGCAACATTTGTTGCACCATAGGCACAGCTATCTTTTGAGAGCAAGACAGATGACTGTGTGGATGTGCTGTTAGGGAAATGGCTTTCAATCAAAGTCAAGAAGATATATCAATTTTGGGAACATTTCATGAACCACTTCTGTTTGATGTCAGGGTTGTGAACAAATACTACTGGAATGTTACACAAATACCATGTATTTACACAATATTACACCTGACCCAATGAACTCTCAGTCTGGCATCCATGTTTGTCCCAAATCCACATGACCATAGCTATAGTCCACCACAGGAGCTGCGGCGTTCATTGTTCTTAGAAGCCACATAAAGCTGAATCTGGCCTTTGCTTAAAGTACACTGTCCCTAGTGTAAGAGAGATAAATCTACCCTAAAAATGTCTGTATGTCTGGAATCAGATACAGAAGCGTATCTAAGCTTTGTTTTCTATGTAGCTCAAGGCACTTCACAAATGTGTGTCATACACCATTTGGCTTGTAAGATTCAGGTGGGTGTTGTTTCATTGTCTGTTTGATTTTTTAAAATACAAAGTGAAGTAGTGATACAAAAAGTAAAAAATAAAAACAAACGGCATGAAAAGTTTCAGTAAATTCATATCCAAAAAATCAAAGTTGAAAAATATCCATAATGCATTTATATAATAGCATCCACAATACTTCCCACTGTGTTTATTGAGCTGGCTCCTTTTTACAATTATTTGGTTGTTTCTAGCAGGGACCCATGAGAAGGAGGAACAAAGCTCCCCTAAGGTCATTATTTTTCAGATTAGCAAAGTCCCAGCATTCCTTGGTGTCACTGCCAGCATTTCTATTAAGTCAACCTGTTACTTTCACCATTAAAACACATCTCAGTAGATATGGGTAATAAAGACTGACTTGGCAGGGATGACTAAACGGATGGACGGAATTCAAAGGGAGCTTGGATAACTGCTACATGGACAGCATTTACACATACATGCTTTAGAAGTCTGACTGAAATCCTACATTCAGGTGAATAATAAATAAAAGCATTTGTTCTTTTGGTGGTTGCTGGTGCCTCTGTTTTATTATTTTCATGCAGGATAGCTAAAAAGTAGAAAGTGTGGCAGCAGGACATCATTATGATAGGGGAACATCTGAAAATTTACAGCTTTAGCTAGGTATTCATAAGTTTTTTCCTTGTCCAATTAAAGGTTCACCCTTTGCTGTCTTCTAAAATTTGGATGAAAGTTTCATGTGAACAGGCTGTCTCTCAGGTTTTCTATACATTTTTTTCTACTCTCACTCAGGCTGAATAGGCACAGAGAACAGTAAAGTACAATAAAAACAAGAGGGAAAGTAGAAATAGCTATATAAAAACTATATAAACTCAATAACTGAAATGGAAATTAACTAATAATAAAAATAATAAATAACATCTAATTGCCTTCCTTCTGTCCTTTGTCCACAAGTCCTTGGAACTACTTTTGTCTTAATTCCTTGTCTTACTCTTCTTTTGCTTTCGAGTGCTTGGTAATGTATGTTTCCTTTGACCTTTATTTGTGAAGCTAGGCCAATATTTTTAATCAGGTGTTTACAGTCAGGCGCCTAAATCTATATTAAGTATCTAAATAAGGCTTGCATTTTAAATGAGCCAAGCATTAAATCAATAATTGTTGTGGCTTCTCACTACTGCTGAAAAACAGCCCAGCTCTTTGGGTGACCAGTACTCTACCCACAAGCCGGAAAACACTCACATCCATTTTGGTATAATTCTTACCTTCACTGTGCAATACACTCTTTATGTTAAATAAAATTCTGCCATCATGCTGTACCTTTGGCATAAGAAGACTGGAGCATTCATGGCTGACCCAGATGTTAGAAGATAACTGTATATTTCACCAACATTTGCTTGTTTTGTGGTTACTCTCGCTGTCACAAAACTGCTTGAAATCTTATAATTCTGTTGTGCTCATTGTATGATACAAAACTGACTACATAAAAAGAAGAAAAACATGATGTAATTTTCCTTTATGTTAGGGAAATAACATATTAGTGGATAGGTGCTCTGCTTCTGCCGAAAATGGTTGATCCTCACACTACCTGTCTCCCAGCTGTCAGTTCATGGTTCAGGCAGGAGCTTGCAGGGATGTGTGCGTTGGCTGGATAGGCTGTCTGGAGGAGCTGGGAAGTAACCAGATGACTGACAACAGTTCAGGCAAGACGTGGCATGAAGGGGGTAGGTACAGAAAAAGAGCTAATCCTATAGAGGGAGTTGAAGGCTTTTTTGCGGGAGGACAGAGGGAAGCAGAAAGCATCTGAGGGGGTTGCTTTTGAGAGAATTTAAGGTCACTCTGCACCTCTCTGCAACTCTAGGAGCCTGGGAGCTAGTCAGCAGTGCAGACTTTATCTGTTATGCCAGCACAGTGAAGCTGATATCATTATGCTAGTGTAACAACTCATGTGAACACTCTTATTCCAGAATTAATACTTCTTTTTTTTTCCAGTTTAGCTTAAATGTTATGTAAACCTGAAGTGGGCTTTTTTTTAAAAAAAAAAGAAAAACCATTTGTGGCAGTACAATAAACACAGGAATTTAATTTTATGTAACAAAAGCAGTTTAATTCAGCTATTGCAGCATCCTGGTGTATTTCCAGCATGTGCACAGCTCTGAGTGTACTGTTTTCCTTGCAATAAGGTTAACATTAGCTAGAAATGGAGACCTGCTGGAGAGAAAACCAATTGCAGACAAGCTTAGCTAAAAGTGAGAGCTACAGTCTCTCAGTTTATACTGACAGACAGTTTGAAAGGCTAATATATCATGCAAATGTTGGACTAGAATCATTTAGGCATAGATGGTCTGTGGCTGTATGGCTTAAACCATGACAGGTTGTAGAGAAGGAGTGAATCTTTCTGTATTCAGCTGTGTGTTTGTGTGTGTGTCTTGCTCCCCCTCCAGCAGCTCCTCTCCCTCTGTCTCTCTCAGACAGGCAAACAGACCCGATTCTTCCTTTGTGTTGCCAGTCAGGTCCTCCCTCTGCAGTCTTACACAGGAAGAAGATTTATAATAGCTGCATGCAATGCCAGTGTCTCAAAGAGACAGTATCACGCCATGTGGAGGATTTTCATATGGGGTTTAACTTTGCTTCACTGAATTGGAAAGGTACATTTTTTTAAATTTTAATAATTTTAAACACTTATGTCCTCTGACTTTTATCTCCTGCTAAATTCTGACCTCTAAATACTAGCACCTTTAAATTACAATCTGTTGTCACAGTACTGTAATGGCTATGATGTCTTAATTGAAAACATGAGGAAGTAAGGAAATTCGAAAGTATAATTAGGGTACATTTTGATGTGAAGCTGTGAGTGCTGTTCTGTAAGACGGGCATCTGATATTTCTGACATACTTTATCAGAAATATAAGGTTCAAACTAGAAAATGAAAATACAGCAGAATGCAATGCAACTGTACCATATGTTAAGAAATGTGCACCTTGTAAACAGTGGGCTAATTAGCTAGAGAAAACAGAGATGACTGAATGATGGCGCTAGAAATAAAAAGGATAATGAAATCTTGAAGCAGACTTGTGTAGGAGATCCACCTGACAGCAACTTGCCAGGTTTATCAAAATAAATTAAATCAAAGGAAGAATTATAGATGGGAAATAATGAACTTAACAGCACTACTTCCCTTTGTTTTAAGCTCTCAGTAGCCTTCTTACTTCTTGCTTCTTACCTCCCTGACTAGTGTCATGTATTATAATTAACAATGGGTGAAACATCAGAGTCAGAGAAGCCAAAAGCTTAGAAACTTTCCTTAGGCTTGTGGAAAATCTCTATAAAAAATTGACAAAGGACAGTTTCATGGGATATCTCTCTTCCCATTCAGTAGCAGGAATACAAAATTAAAATAGACTTCCTTTTGGCATTTCACCTCTCAGCCTCCTTGTTACCCAAAAATGAATGCACGAAATTGAATTATTTCATTTCTAGAAATCCCTAAAAGGGCTAACCTAGATCAATGCCTGGGTTTGATATTGGTAACAGTTTCCCTCTGCAGAGGAACCTAGAACCTGAAAATATAAAGCCTTGATAAAAAATGAGAATAGAAGCAGTTGCACTACAAAGTAAATCATTACACAGCAGGCCAAGGCAGGGAAGAGCCTGTGTCTAATTCAGACTGAAATACATGCACTAAATGACAATCAGTTGTGTTTCTTTCTTCTACTCTGTTTTCCCTCCTTCCATAAAGAGCATTTCTAAACATGTTGCTCAGTATTTGTCTTAGAACTTCTCTTCCCATGGGTCATCGAACTCCAGAAGAGTGTTCACTGTATTCACTCCCTGTTGGTTTTCAGCAGCAGGAGATCCAACACATTCTTACTCTTTTAGTTAGAGAAACATAACCAGAAAACCTACTTCCAGTATTTACTCAAGCCTGAAATAATTCTGGTTTTCCTCAAATGCTGGCATGTCCCCACTGAACCACTCTTGTTGCATCATCCTTGAGCAATCCAGTATTTTCAGTACAATGCTTAATTTTGCTCCTCCTGATTACCAGAGCCTTTGTCCTCCAACTTCTGCAGCTGATCCAATGGTAGTTTTGGTTGATGAAGCCTGCAAATAGGCTGACATAAAAGATTTCTGTCTCAGTGACATGTTAAGTTGATATGCTAACTGACAGCTATTTAATCTGTAACACTGACTACATCAGTTACAATGTGCTAGGAATACTATGTTTACCCAGACTAAAGGAGAATTAGCAAAAGTTCCACAGCGTTGGGGAACTTAATCTCCTCCCTTGTTACTATATAATTGTTGTTGTTTAAAGAAATTTAGAAGCTGATGAACCCACAGGCTTCCACAGAATGAGTTTAAAGGTAACAGCATACAGAAATTGTTCGTGACTTTGTGGTCTACTTTTAGTGTAGGACACAGCTTCTCCACTGCTCATGAAATCCGTAGTATCCAAACTATTCACTTGAATCCTTTCTTCAAATGACTTTTATGCAACAGATAAATTTATGCACACTGTTCATATGTGAAATGAAACCTCAATGTTTCTTAAGTCAAATTGTATGTCATTTTGATCTAGAAAACAGTACTTGTAGAGGTTTTTTCTCCTTATCTCTGGTCCACCGATGTCTACGTTGCCTACAAATGTCACAACTTTCGAGACCATTTTGGGACAAGATTCAGACAGTGTCTTTCTAAAATCTGTGCAGAAAAGGTGGCTGCACACATCTTGGCTAGAACTAAACATAGCAAAGAATGAAATGGGGGAGAAGCTATACAAAAGGCTTCAGTGTGCATGTAGCTGCACAAATGCACAAACACGGTGTCTGCGTGTTCATTTGCAGTAAGCCTATATAGCTATAATGCTAAGTAAACAGAGCTTAGATTCCAGCACTTCACCACTGGTTTTCTGCTGCACTGCTTGACTGCTAACAGAATTCGCTCTGCTCAGTTTGACTGATGTTAACCAGCACACTGTAAGACAATGCCTGGGTATGGGGATAGCGTTTCCCAGAAATCATTCCCCATCACCCTTGATGGTTTCTCCAAAACAGTCTCTGAAGGTTTTGCATCCTTATGCACTCCACCATAACCCCATGCCACACACCAAATCATGCTGCAAATTCTGTTTCATACTAGAAAAGCCTCCATGCTAAAAAGCTGCAACATGACCCTCACATTATTTCAGACACTTTTTCCCCTTGAGGGGACACGCAAGACCAAGTGTCGTGTAGTGTGCCTGCAGCCACTCTGTGCCATTTAGTCTCAGGGCCTGAAAACTGCCCGTAGACCTATTTTATTTAGTGACATACATAGCTAACAAGACCTTCTGAGTTAAAGTTAGGGAACACTGTATGAGTGCAGTGTTGAAACAGGAGAAAGAAGGAAAACTGAGAGAAATGGCATATGTCTCATGTATTTGTCAGCAAGGTAAAAAAAAGGTACAGGCCATATGAGAGACAAATGTTTGCTTCCCTTTGTGCCTTAGAGCACCAAAATATCTCAGTGGGATCAACTGATTTTTTCTACAGACTTTTCACACCACAACAAAATGCTTAATCTCCAGAGACATCACAAACAGGCAGATAATGCTCAGTTGACTAGGTGAATATTCATGTTGATGAACAGGATAGTCACAGAGCCAGAACAAAGACCTTCCTCTCCATTTTATATTGTTAAATGAAACTATACAAGTTCCCTCTTTCCATATCAAATATAAAGCATGTGTTCAATAGGGAGAAAGAAAACAAACAAACAAACAAACAAAACACCCCACAAGCTTAAAACTCATTCCACAGGAAGTTGGGATTCATGTATTATATTTAAATGGATCCACCTATAAGAACATCAGTGATGCCAACAACCCACATTACATGAGATACAGAAATTCTTAGCCAGGTTTAGTCCCAACCAGAGGATGTAAGTTGCATTTTGCACCACCAACAAAAACAATAGGAATGCGGATAGTTCTAGAAATTCTATATAAGAATAAAATCTCTACTGACTCAGGATGCTTGTGACAAGCAACGATTGCAAATATGGGTTGTAAAAGAGATTAAGTTGTCCAATAGGAAGCTAGCAGTCCATCAAGCCCATCAAGACTGGAAGCCCAGCAAGGATTTAGCTAATTCCATTCAACAAACATTCAGCTGATAATGACTGATGTAGACACAGTGTCCAAAAATTGCACTAGATGATGGCTAAAAGACAAAATATGTCGTGGGTATTAATATGTTCTTGAGGACAAATAGTATTAACAGCATTGTAGAAAACATTATGGTAACATATCAACTTGGAATATAATCCAGACTGTTCATAAATAAAGTTGCAACCAGGGTTCATGGAATGGCTAAAAGTGGCATGATGAGTTCTTCATGTAATTAAGGCAAGTATAACATTTATACTGTAGTTCCATCAACTCTGTAACCCACAACTGCAGAGGTTAAGTGGTGTTTCTTATAGGAACACCCACAGATAACAGTCAAAGATCCCATCATCAGAGCTAGGAAATTTAAACTTATATTCTTACAATCTAGATGAATCTAGTGTATTAAGAATAGTCAGAAGCATCAGGGCATTATATATTTTAGAAAAAAACTAACACCAATAAAATTGTTTTAGCAGTTACTATTTTACCCTCTTCATAAAGAAGGACAAATTCCAAAAATCATTCTCTAAAATACACCAAGTAGGTACTGTAGTGACTTCATTATAAAATACTTTAAAAAAGGGCAGTGAGAAGCTCTTTCTACTTTATTATGAAAATGAATACATAAGAGATACTGAAATGTGCCAGCTTAGTGTACCAGCTTGCAAGAAGGTCATACAGCCAGAAAGAAGGGGATTACAGGCCTAAACCTTAGACTAACTATCATAAGCTCCTGATTTAGCCAGAGGAGATTCAAGTATTTAACAGATTTGCAGTAAAATTAATTGAGAAAGTAGTGTAGAGGCTACTGGTGTAAGGTAGGATGTAAAATGGGAAAATGAATATGTACTCTTGTTTCGTCTTCATTTAGGTTCTGTGAGTAGATTAGCGTAGTTTACTCACAGCTTTATATTCAGTTATGGTGACAAATACTGCCTAATAGGAGTATTTTGCAGTTAACACAGCCTCTTTCCTAAATGTTAGGTATTATAAATAAAGAAGCATAGGCTAAAGAATTCAGATTCACTAATATTGAAGGAAGAAGGGAACTATGAAAACATGTTTGTGATCCTAGATCTTCCAAGGGTAAACTGGCTATCTAATCAATGGAATGACTAATCAGTAAGGGTACTGATTTAGCCGAGACTTGTTTTCTGAATCATTCTGTTGTTGTGTTGTGTGAATTCTCTGCCTTTACAGCTAGTCAGTTATGTTGTCTCTCTTGAAGCCAAAAGGTTCTCGCACCTAATGACATAATCAAAGGTGTATGATAATAGAAATCAAATATATGAAAAGCTGACACAAAGAGGAAAGAAGCAATTTGTTCTCTGTGTCACCAGTAGATTAGGCAGAGAAGTGATGGACTTAAATTGCAGTAAAGTTACGAATTAGAAAACAAATTCCAGTGCTAAGGACAGAGACCCTGGAAGACAACAGCATGAGAGATTGTAAAGACTCCCTTACTGGAGGTTTTTTAGAACAAACATCAGTCAGATAGTTGTGTTTGGATTAGAGCTGGGAGATGGAAGAAATGGCCTCTTGAGGTCCCTTCCAGGCCTGTGATTCTATTACTGAAAGTCAGATTCAAAGAGTAATACTCTTTAATGTGTTTCAAATGGAATTATATCTCTTTCAGATCTTTGTGAAATATTCAAATCAAACATGAGACTTGTTAAAACCTGAAAACTTGAATAAGTGCACTAAATTAATCTCTCAAGGAATGCTTTGACACCTTATATTTCTCCTTCTGGCTTATTCCTGCTATCGTGCTTGAAAAAAACTACAACCTGATAACAAATACATGGATAGCTGGCAGCAACTCAGACTCACCCAGCTGTGTTCATGCTTGACCTGTCTTGACCTGCTCAATTTTTAGCAGTCATTAAGCTCATTTACTAGTCTTGAGACACCAGTAAGTGAAGCTTAAAGTTAGTAAATCATACAGGATGTCTATGTACAACTGAAATGTGTTTGTTATTTATGGTAGCACTGGTTTTTGTACAACAGTTGGCCCTGTCTCTGAACAGTGCATGTACTGACACCCAGCATATTGCATCTGAAAGCTGGAATTTGAATAGATTGTGCCAAGTAATGAAATATTAGGAAACTGAACATTTCCTAAATACTACTACTTTCTTCCTGGCCTCGAGTAAAACATAATCTTTTTTCGTCCTGTTTCCATTTCTCAGTCAGAAAGATGCTTCATAGTTTTCCTCAAGATTCAGCTGTAGCAGCCATGATTGACTTCTCAGCTGAAGTCAGCAGCAGGGAAGCAAGCTTCTTCCTCACCATTAAATAACACTTTGATCAATAGGAATCATCTGATCTATTAAGAATAGGGAGGCTTTTCTAAGAAAAAAAAATTAACCATCCATATCAAATTGAAAGGAAATGCATAAGCTCTTTCCAGGTCAGTTAAGCACAGTGGGTTCTTCACCTTCTACCAGAACATACAGAAGCCCCTCTTTGTCTATCCTTGCTACCCTGTAGATTAACTCCTGTTGTTCTAACGTAGATTTATTTAATTTCAACTTTTAATGTGCTTCACTTAAACAGATTGCCATCAAAGGAGGAGTAATAAAACAACTCTTTTAAAAGTCTAAATAGAAAATAATTTAGACTTGTTAATTGTGAAAAATAATCACCTAGTTATAAGGCATTATGAAATAAATCCTATTATAATGAAATCAGATATTTAGTGTCATGATTCATGCTATAGAACTTCCAGAACTCACATATTATTGATTCTGGTTTTCTGAACACCAGAATAAATCAGACAGACCTCCATTAACAGCAGTGAACTTGCACCTCTGTTACAGTCAGAGAATTTATACCAGAAGAAAATCAGAAAATTCACAACAAGGGCCAACACAATTAGTTACACAAAGGATGTTGATAAAGCTGCCAACAAGTATAAACTTAAAAAAATGAATACTCCAACTAACTTCAGTTAAACTGCTCAGAGACATCAAGATTCAGAGTACTGTGTTAACTCAAATTTAAATCAGAAAAGTAGGTTAAGACAAAGTAAAATATTAGTTTTAAAGAAAATACTTTAAAGAAACAGATTTAATTAGACCAGCCAGAAAATCACATATTTTCCAGTTCTACTATCTCTTATAGGCAAAATATATTACTGAAGTGTGGAGAAAATAGAAATTTGGAGAATAAGAAAAAATGTGATCTCCCAAAAAGAGGGAGAAACAGATTTTAGAAGGAAGAAATTATCTGAAATATTTTATAATTAAAGAATCTTCACTGGAAAGTATAAAATACTTTTTTTTTTTTTTTTCAGAAGATGTCCACCATTCAGTGCATAAGGATTTCTGGGTCCTGTTTAGCAGTCTGCAAGTGAATCTTTCTGGTTATTGGGCAAAAAACATTTATTTTTTTATTTTTAGCTTTTAAAAACGTTTGGCCAATAGTCCAGTCTAGAGTAGGTTCCTTTTTTCATCAGTAGATGTAAATCAGCACTTCCCCAGGGTAGTAAATCCCTGTCCCGGTTTCAGCTGAGATAGATAGATAGCGTGAATTTTCTTCCTAGTAGCTGGTGCAGTGCTGTGTTTCGGCTTTAGTCTGGGAACAATGCTGGTAACACACCAATGTTTTAGTTGTTGCTCAGTAATGTTTACTCTGACCAAGGACTTTTCAGTCTCGTGCTATGCCAGTGAGGAGGGGCACAAGAAGCCAGGAGGAAGCAGAGACAGGACACCTGACCCAAACTAGCCGAAGGGGTATTCCATACCACAGCACGTCATGCCCAGTATATAAACTTGGGGGAGCTACCCAGAAGGGCAGACAGCTGCTCAGGTCAGGCTGGGTATCAGTCAGTGAGTGGTGAGTGATCATCTTGTGCATCACCTGTGTTTTCTTCCTACTGCCAAAGAACAGCTTTATCTAAGTCTTCCTATAGACACAGCCTTGTGAGCTTCCACATATATAGCATATAATTGATTTCCAGGTAATTAATATGCTAAACCTCCGAGGTAAAAGTTGGATTTCCATCAGTAACAGTCTTCTGGACTCAGATGTGTGACTGTCTCATTGCAGTGAGGTTAATTCATTGTGCAAAGGCAATGTGCAAACTAATGGGCATGGTCCAACAATCAAACATCAAGGAAATTATGAACTTAAATTAGTTCTACAGTACATCAAAGGATTAAATATATTAGAAAACAGGAAAATATCATCTCTTCCAAGTAATCCCATGGTATTGATTCTTGTGGTATAAAAACCTTCCATGCTGAAGGACTTGCCATACCATGTGCATAGCAATATTTTTATTTTCTTTTGGGAACAACTGAAAAGACAAAACAGTGTGATTTTAAGTTTTCCTGTATTAGAAGTCTGTAAAAACATGTTCTTTGCTTGAAGCCTGTAAGAAACCACAAACAAATCCATATGTTCCTTTTGTTTATTCTGCTTTGTGCTTTTTATTTTGCACTGTAAAAAGTCACCACTGGAATTCAGTGATAGACCTTGATTAACGGCGTTTAATTTTTTTCTACAGAAAAATTAAACTAAGAAAGTGTTCTAAAACAAGATAATAAAATGTTACCATTCCATCAGTCTCACTTTATTAAATATGATTATATTATTTGCAAAGTTAGTCTATCCAGTTGGCATCTTTGTGACAAGACAGCATGCATAAGGAAAAACTGGGTTTGAAACGTATGTTTACATATTCTATCTGCAGTGGTAATCTTACTGACAGACGTTTGTCACTGATCATTCTGTTGTGTTACAGTATAATTTGTACTCCTTTTCTCTTTGTTACTGGAAGCTACATGAGAAAATAGATAAATGCAGAAAAGACTATAACTTTTTTTTGCTACCATTCATCTCTAAGTCAAATCCAAATGCAGGAATTCTGCCCAAGATCCACAAAGCCGTTTGTAACTCTACTTTTTGTTTCCTAGCACAAGAACACAAATATGCAATGAATTCAAAAGGTGGCAAATTCATACTGACAAAACAAAATATTCTCTCACTCTGTAACAGGGTTTTAATTTTCATCAATATCACAGAATGCTCTTGAAGGTTATAGCTGAGCAAGTTTTAGAGCGTAGTTAGATGTTTATATGCCTAGCAGGAAAAAAAGAACCCAACAAACTAATATCAGAATATTTACTAACAACTATAGGATTTTTGGAAGGGAGATTAAAATTCACATTTCAGGCCTTAAGAAAATCAGACTAAGGAACAGGGATGAGCCATTTAATAAAGCATTTTAATGAAGCATTTTTCACATGGTTTGATCACCACATCTTTCTGTGGGAATCTTATTGCTAGCTCTCATACTCTCTAAATGGTGGACCCAGATAACTTGGCCTAGCAAGATGATTCCTGTGTTCTTATGACACACTCAGAGAGAGTGCCATTAATGGTCTCTGCCATTACCAACCCTTGTGTGCACTACTTTCTTCCTAGGATGATGACAGAAGTGCTGGAATAAGGGGAAAGCATTGAAAACTGGAGCTGAACTGGTCTTCTTTCTTAGTCTATGGGATGAGATGCAAAGGAGAAAAACAATTCAAGGGGTACCTTACAATGTACCTAATAGCCATACCCTTTTTACACCCACAAGAGACAAGAAAAGCCTTTGGTATCTGGGGTGGGTTGTTGTTGGCTAGCTGTCATGTGCCCATCAAGTCATGCTATTAGGCTGCTCCAGCATGGGTCCCTTCCATGGGGTGCATGCTTCAGGAACAGGCTGCTCCAGCATGGGTCTCCCGTGAGGTCACAAGTCCTGCAGCAAACTTGCTCCAGTGTGGGCTCCTCTCTCCATGGGGCCACAGGTCCTGCCAGGAGCCTGCTCCAGTGCAGGCTTCCCACAGGGCCACATCCTCCTTCGAGCATCCCCCTACTCTGGCATGGGGTCTTCCATGGGCTGCAGGTGGAGATCTGCTCTACTGTGGACTGCCATGGGCTGCAGGGGCACAACATTGTCTGCACCGTGGGCTACAGGGGAATCTCTGCTCCAGTGCCTGTAGCACATCCTGCCCTCCTGCTTTACTGACCTGGGTGTCTGCAGCATTTTTCTCTCACATGCTCACTCCTTTCTTCTGGCTGCTCTTGCTCAGCAGTATTTTCCCATTCTGTCATGGTTTAAGCCCAGCTGGTAGCTCGGAACCACGCAACCGCTCGCTCACTCCCCCCTCTTCTTCCTCCCCCTGCTCCCGGAGGGATGGGGAGGAGAATCAGAAGAATGTAACTCCCACATTTGAGATAAGAGCAGTCCAGTAACTAAGGTATAATACAAAACCACTCCATGTAAGTTTCTGTCACATGGGTCGTGTACATTCAACTTCATCTGGATCTATGGATGCATTCCCAGCATCTGGCCTACGATAGATCATCTCTACAATGGCTCATTCCTCAGGGATTGGATGCCTCTCTCTGTCCTGGTCCAGTTGGCTGAGCGATTCGTAACATCGTCCTTGTACGGAA
>NW_009925017.1:19818-20172 GCF_000696875.1 Nestor notabilis
GCCAGCCCCATTGTCCCAGCATCGGAGCAACCAGGTGATGATGTGCTCCCCTGGAAGATGGGTGAAATCTTTTTGCATGTTCCACAGCTCGGTCGAGGTTCGGGGTCGAGAAGTCACCTGTTCTTCTTCCTCTTCCTCTGATCCACATAGTAATAACTCTTGTTCGGATGCTGTCACCTGTAGTAAGTGCATTGGGACTTCATCTTTCTTCACTTCACGGGTTGCTCTTTGTGCCTCTCATTTGCTTTTCCCCCTGCTTACAGGGGCAACCAATGTTGTCACAAATTGGCCATTTGGTTTAGCTGCAGTGTCTATCACTGTGGTTGGAGCAGCTGCAGTGTCTGGTGTTGGGGT
>NW_009925018.1:0-14477 GCF_000696875.1 Nestor notabilis
ACACCACTCGTTACTGGTCTCCAACTGGAGAATAAACATTAGCCACAATTCCACTCCTCCTTGTGCTCAGAAAGAGCAAGATACTTTTAAACCAAACTGTACCACCGACCTTTGCAAAGTGCTTTTCCAGCCACCCCTAACATCTTTTCCCCTCCATCACTATTTTGGCATTTCTTCAAACTGCTTTAAATTTAGTTCTGCCATTTCCCATGTGACTTGAGGTGCATAAGACAGTTGCTTCTAACATTATGTCATAATTTTATGTTAAAATTATTGTCATAAAATTATGATATAGCAATTTCAGCTTCCAACGTATCCATTGTCTGCAGCACTGTTTACAGTCCTTGACATACACAGGGCTGGACGTGTTCTCTCATAGTTATTGTCATTATGCAGAAGTGTGCGGATCTGAACCTGGATTCATCCAGTTGCATTTTTCAAGTTAGCCAAAGCAGAAGTTCTGAAATTCAGCTGGTTTACTCTTTATGGAACATTACTACAAAAGACAAATAATACCTGTTCGGCACAAATGGACTGCTGCAAAAAACTTGTCAATAATTTAAAAACTTACCAGAACCCGCAAAGGGTTTTACACAGGGTCAGCATTTTTGCCCTTGCCAAATAGCAAATTTTCAGTACTAAGAGTATGCAACTGGAATTTATTAGATCATTAAAACCCAGCTCAACTCTGCGAGCTACAAACTATCTGGACAGAAGTACAGTCTCCTGAGTGGGGAGGTTTCAAAAACAGTTGAAAAATCTGGAAATTATCATAAAACAAATGTATAAAATCGTGGTGGAGACAGCAAAATTGAAGACAATGGAGTTTAACCCAGTGTGTGTCAAGATTTAATAGTACAAGAATCATAGAAGGCCAAAATATTTCCCCTTTATCAAATGCTTCAAAGTCCATGCTAGGTACCCCAGGGAATTAGTACTAAATCTGAGCAGGAATGAAGGGACATCTTGCCCAGCTGCATCTTGGTCAGGTGCTGTCCTCAGATGCACACACATTCAAATTTCTCTACGCAGCTGACGGTTGTGCATACCTCATCTGCTCATATCCCCATGGATCATGAGACATGGTATCATTCTATCTTCCTCCTACAGGTCAATAAAACCTCTAAATCCATCAGGATCCACTGAAGTTATTCACATCTTACATCTCACCTTCCTAAAGTCTGCAGTTCCCTTTTAAGATTCAACAAGATTGCCAAGAGGAATTGACCTATATGAGCATGCAGCTTTAAATTAAGAGCATCTAAACTTCATTATATGCAGGACCCTTGAAGGCTTGGCTGAATGAAGAATTTACAATAATAGCTCAGCACAATAATTACACCAGTCCCAGGTCTGTTGTTCTGAATTTCATCCATAACCTTCAATTTGGGTTTCACATCTGTAACAGACACTGCTGCAGAATTGGCATTTCAGTTCTGTTTTGCATATAATTTTGTTCAGTGTTCTCAATTCCAGCTACCACTTGAGCTACATGGTATCTTTGTGACAACTTTCTCTTAAGCCGTTGGTTCTTGGCAATACACAGTAGATCAAAATCATTCTTATTAATATTTTACCATAGTAGCTCTATTCCAATACAGCTCTGTAATTCCATCTGCCTCTAGCACTGATGAGTTCTGAACTCAAAAATCAACCTAAACTGATTAAAATATTTCAAAAATTGCATCTTTTTTTTTTAAAGAATCTCATCTTGTGCAGTATTTGAGTAAAAGGTCTAATGAAGTACTGCAGTTCCTAGAACATACTCTTTTCAGATAAAGTTCTTTTTCTCCCATTTCGATTAAAATATGAACTTCTGTTACTCTCAAAAGCATCTATTTTAGATATAAAATATATACCTAACATTTAAAAAAATGCAGCAACTTTATTTCTAGAACTCAGTGTGACATTTCACTATGAACTGACTTATTAATTTTACATTCTAAATATTTAAGCCACTTGTTTAAAATAATAAAGAAAAATAATCCAGATACACATGAAAAAATTATTCATCATTTGCATTTTCATAATACCTTTCATCTTGGAAAAGTGAGAATACTTGTATAGATTGAACAGGAGTTAGTATACTTGTTACTGTAAAGTATTACTTCTGTAAAGCAGTGCTTCAGATGTTGAATACAGAAATACAGGAATCATCTAATAATAGATAGCAACCTCCCACAGAAAGTAAAGTGTAATTTATCCAGATAAAGTTGGAAATTCAACAATGTAATGTCAGTGTAGTACCCTAGATCCACACTGAGGCACTGGCTGATATTGGAGAATGCCTCACGACCAACTCCTGGGAAGCACTCGCCTTTAGGCATACAAAATTGTGTCTGTACAGTCTCTATTGATATTGATGGGTTTGTGGTGCTATTTGGAGCTGGCTATCACGGTGAAAAACAGACTCGGAATCTGAAATGTCATCTATTGTTCCACAAACCACGAACACAGATGAAAGCCTCAGCTGTTATAATGCCAGGCTGGGTTTCAACTCAGGAAATAATACAGCCTAAATGATTTCATGATGTCACTGGTACTGTTATACGTCATAGACAGTATACTTGGTATTTCCTCTAATGATGATCCCATACGCTTAGTCTGCCATGCACGTTTTTTGTAAGCCCAGTGACATCTCTTCTTCACATTTTTTATTAACTTCTGTCCACATTATCTTCTTCAGTCAGTGCTTGGTCAGCTTGCTACAAGCCTCAAGACAGGGAGTATAGTCATCTTAAGAACGGAACAGAACAAGACAGCAGCTCACAGGGAATTTATGTAAAGTCTAAGTAGAGCAGGGGATCATAAACACATTTAGTGGGTGTTTCATAGCACATAGGAGTGACCTGCAATCTTCCAAGGTGCAATTTTTGGCCTAAGCCCCGTCAGATCTGCTACCTGCCTAGCTGAGAGACTGCCTCTGGCCCCCAAATGCAATGTGGCAGCTGAAATCAGCTAATGTCCTAGGGCCAGCCCTATACTGAAAAAGAAAGAAACTACTTCAGCGCCTTTACTGTGCTCCTGCCTTATGGACTTGAAATAGCCAGTTGTCTGACCCCTAGGACGTACTGTGAGGCTTTTTGATATTGTGTTTTAAAAGCGCTGAAGGGCAACCATGCCACAGGTGCATGGTCAGTATTATTATTAATCACAGTATTATTATTAATCACTGGCTCTGTCTAGTTATTGAATTAGGTATTTGGTGATTACTAGCTGTTTTCTTTCTGCACTGATTATAGTGTTTATTCACCACATTTCAGTGCTTTAATTTGTTTGATTGAAGTGCCTGGAGAACAGATAATGCCAGTCCTTTTATAAATTCAGACGAAAACCACAAAATAAATCTGCTCTGGCATTAACCTACATTAAAAAAAATGAACTACTTAGCTGAGTTGCAGCTTTAATTGTGCTTTTCTTGGTGCAGGGTAAAACCCTGTCCCCAGTGGAAGAAGTTGTTCTGGGGAAAAGGCAGAGTGCCAGCCATATCCTGCCAAGACTCACCTTGCCATCCAAGGACAGGCAGGCAGCCATTCTGGGCACAGACGTACATACTGCTAATTACCTTAGGAATGACTACCATCTCCTCAATCACAGTTAACATCATACTAACTGGCTCTCTCCAGGAAAAACAAACAAAACAAAACAAAGGAAAACACCACCCCCCCAAAACCCACCACAAAATTGTGTAACTTAAACCTAACACCATTTACAAAGAACAAGGTAAAGCATATCACTGCAAAACCTAAAATCTCACCTCCCATAAAGCTGGCAAAGCTTGCCATTTTTCGCTCCACCATCTTACTGTTATAAATTTTCACTTGCAACCTTTTAAAAACACTATTTTCCACATTGCTTGTGCATTGTATAAATTCACATGAAAAGGAAATGCACCTATTTTAAACCATCTAATATGCTTTGATTGTAAAATTTAAGCCTCTTAGTGCAGTAAAGACTGACATTTCACAGCCTCAGAAACCCCCAAGATCCTGAATACTAAAAAAAAAAAAAATAAGTAATGAAACTTAAAATAACTCGGAAAGGTTTCTGAAAGTTCGGCACAATGTTCCTTTTTGCCTGAGGTCACTGCACTTCAGATCTTAATCATCAATGTTGCCAGCACTCTAGATATGAAGGTTTTATTAAAACAGAGCTAATAGACATTTTTAAGAGTCTCTACCCTTTAAAAGTAGGAGCTGCACAAGTAATGTGCCATCACCTAAAGAATTATTGGCACAGATTTGATATGACCTACAAAATTAAGCCATGGCTTCACTATTTCAAACTTGAACTCATGAAACCTTTGAACTCATTACATTATCACTCCGTTCTAGAGATACAGAATTGAACTTAAAATCAATATATAATCCAGTTACTAACCTTGTGAACAACAGGCAGAGCTTTCCCAATATTCGTTCCCCATCTACGCTAAATTCATTAATGGGCTGATGTAAAGATTTGGGGGTATCCAGTTGCCTATAACATGTTTTTTGCAAGGAATGTGATTTTGATGATCCCAAATCAGAAATCTCTGATTAGAAACCACTTGCCATCCAAAAACTAGCAACATCTAAACACCTGAAACGGGACATCCACATCACTGCCATTTGAAAATAAGCTCTACATGCATAGTAAAAGGTCACATCCTGTAAGTTGAAGTACAGATGGTGTACATTGCAAAATGAGCAGTTTGGGGGAAGAACAATCTTTTGATTCTCTTTGCTTTGCACAGTACCTATACTGCCATTCTAGACTTCTGAGTTTGGCCTTGGGAATTCAGAATGGTAATTTTTCCCCACTTCCCTTGAAAGTTAAACTGTGCTCTCCAATGCAGCAATAATTTACAATGTGGCTCTAGGCAAAAAGCCTACTGCAGATTCTCTGCTAGAAATGCTATTAACACAGCTACTATCAAGGTCATTCTCAAAGCCTGTCAAGAGCATCTATAGAAGTTCCCCATCTTTGTGCATATGGTTAAGCTTTAAGAGTGATTACATTAACAGATGCACATAAGAGCCGATTTTACTGAATGAGGTATAACATTTATTGCCAAATTATTTTAATAGCTTGGGAAGCAGAAGCTGCAAACATAAATGCATCTCCAACAGAAACATTAATACACAGACTCATTTAAAAGTTTGCAAAGACAATGTGTCTTGATACTGTGACATTAACGTATGGTATTTTGGGGGTTTTGTTAGGGAGCTGAAATTGTGACCTCTATATTTTCTTAGATACTGGTAAAATAAACTAAAAACTTAAAACAACCTGTTACTTCAATTGCTTGTAAGTTTTAGGCAGTTGGCAGTAAATTTACTTCTATATAAATAAATGTTATCTCATTACCAACAACCTCCATTAGGATCTAGCAGACCATGAAATAGACTTTGCAAGATCAAGCACTGTGCTAAAGCCCAGAAAAACATTATTTTAGCTCCCAGCTTCAGAAATTATGAGGGAAATGAAGCACTATATTACAGTTTGAAGCACACATGCTAAATAAGCCCTTTTAGTCAAGGCATCAGGAAAGAGTAGTGCAGATTACTCATAACTGTGAAAAGTACAGTTAGGTTATTTGGCATGTGCTTCTTAGCTTAATTTCCTGCTGTTGTTAACTTCTTACAGAATGTGCATTTTGCAGAGAAGAGGTTGTAACACTTCTAATACAGGATAAAGAAGAGCTCATTTTAGACAATAACGGAGGAAAATATATTCTAACACTTTACTAGAAACAACTTTCCTGTTCAGAGTAAAAAACACTTATAGATCTATGGTAAGAAATATCTCAGAAGTAAAGCAAGTAAAAGTAAAGCAAGAAAGGACAAACATATTGTTCAGAATGCTAACTAAAATATTAGATCTTTCATTCTGTTTGAATGGAAATAATGTCCAGTTTATAAAACACTCTGAGCTTTATACCTCTTCATGAGGCTAAAAGGATACATTTTAAGTCAGTTCACTAAAACACCGTAGGATCACATTTCATTCCCTAGATGCCATAAAACATCTAAAACTCAAATGAAACGTAAACCATCAATCAAATACAGGACTGAGCCTTCATACCTTCAACCAGATTTTGTACCTGGCTCCAGCCCTGGCAAAGGCCTAAAGAATTTGGTATGGGGAGGGTGTGATTTAAACAAAAAATAATCACAGAGGGAGGAAGGTTTTTGTTGGCAGTAGGTGGTTCAGGGAGGAGACCTGTGGAAAGGTTTGGGTTAGTCTTTTTTCCTATGAAGGCAACATTTGCCCAGCCACACTGTCAAGACAGGTTTTAATCCATTAGCTGTTTTCAGGCAGTTCTGAAAAAGGAGCTGTGGTTTCAAACTTAATTGTACTCCTCAAGGTTTCTTGTTGGCTTGTGTTTGTAGAGAAGAAACTCAAATTAGTACATCCCAAGAGGGAAGATTAGCAGGATTCAACCATTTTTGTTTGTCAGCAGCCATCTGACTAATCAGCGCTCCCCTCTCCTAACCATAGCACCGCAGTGCATGGCAAGCAATGGACACCAGCCTCTTGTGGGGGTTAATGAAACAACCTGTTTCTCTTAGCTAAAGAAAATACATTTTCTAGTCTTTAAATACCATATAAGAAAACATTTGAAAACCAGAAAATGTTGTGAATCACAATAAGGATGCTTTTAAAATTCTGTATTTAGCATTTCTTCCAGCCTTAATTTTTCTGTATCCATTTGAAATTAACAGAATCAATTTTTCAGTTACTATTTAATTTAGCATGACCTTACATGTGTAACAATTGAAACCAAAGTTTTGTGAAACTGAAATCAAACTGGTAAAACAATAGGTTCTAGAAATGCTGTCAAATACAGGCATATAGGTGCTTCAAACTCTCCATAATTGAAAATTAAACACGCTTTTGTGACAACTTATACTGCACGTTATTTTTTCCCAGCAATTCCAGCTTTTATTATTTTCAAATATTAACAGTGATCAAAATTCTTTTCAGAATCTGCAGTTCTTCTGTGCAATTCGTTTCTATTGTATTTAAACCATTAGTATAAAATCAGAACAAAAAGAAGAAAAATCATTTGTTTGCCATGTTAATCATGTTTATGATAATGGCAATTTTGCAGGTTAAAAGTCTTGGTATTACAAGCTCTGTATTCTTTTAAAATACAAAAAGGAGGGGGGGGGGGGCATTTGTAGCCAATTTCTCTATATTCTGTCCCCCAAATGACTCCAAAATGGTGCTGTTTCTTATCGATTATTTCTCCCAGGCCACACTCCTGAAATCAATTGCAAAGCTTCTAAAATGAGAGATCCTGAGAGCTTAAGACTAAGACTGTGATTGCTTTGGGCAAGTAAAGCTTTTCACCTTTAGGTGATAAACAGTAGAGGCCAGAAAAAACAAGAAACACTTTTACTAAAACTCAGCTATGCCCCATTTCTGCAGCTCCTCTACTGTGTTATATCTTGAAACAACACACAGACTTGGCAGCAAACACACCCCAGCACCGCCACTGCTTTTCACTGTTGCTTTGGTTCAGTTTCCAGGTCTTTGGGGCCATTTGCCATCATTTTTATTATCATGCTACTAGTAGGAAATGTATACCATCTCTGGGGCTTGCAGATTACGTTCTCTACCACTGTTTACTGACACATTTCAGGTAATTTGAAATAACTAAACTGTACAGCCCACAGAACCTCATGTTCATAAAATAGCACAGTCCCATGGGGTTGTTGAGGTAATAGGTAACATTCATTTCTATGGGGAGAATTTTAACTGCTAAAAACTCAGATCTGTTTGAGAAAAGTACTGTGGGCACTAATTTATCTGTCCAATAAGAGACAGAGAGACATAAGCTCACTCACTGCAGGGCTCTCTAAAGAAACTGTACTCAGAGTCATGCTGCTGCTCTGAAGTGGATTTAGTCCTTTTAACAACTTCAAACACATCTGAATTATTCTGTCTGGGCTCCAGTATAGCTACTATCATCCAATTATCTAAGTGCCTGCAGCAGTCTCTCAAGAGTTAACTTCCATTCATCTCCTGCCACAGTTAAGACAACCTTGCATAGCTCTTTCCCACAGAGCTTTTCTCAGCCTGTCAGAAGATATTTCCCACTCACCTCATTATAATTAGGTCATGTTCAATAAACCACTAGTCATTTGAGATCAGTTTATCATCTCTCCTAACAAGACAGTATTACCCCCAAAATCCAAGAGACTTAAACTAAGCATAAATTATTGAAATAAACAGTTGAAATACTGCCCTGAACGTATTTTTGCTTGTAACAGCAGCCTTTGTGAGTCTCTTCTGCAGTTTCACATTGATCATTTTTGTACTGGCTTTGGCCAGGACTAGTTTAGCTTTTCATAGCAGCCTGTATAATGCTGAGGTTTGGACTTGCAGCTAAAACAGGCTTCACAGCACACCGGTGTTCTGGCTGTAGCTGAACACTGCTTGAATCCTGTCAATGCCACCTCCATTTCCCACTCTGTCCCCTGGGAGCAGGCTGGGGGTGGGCAAGAGATAGGGAGGGTGCACAGCCAGGTCTGGCCAAAGGGACATCCCATAGCAGTGTGCCAGGCTCAGCAGTGACTCTGGCAGCAGAGGAAGAAGCAGGGGGCTGGGCTGTCTTGCCAAGGCGGCTGTTGCTCAGGGACTGGCTGGACATCGCTCTGCTGGTGGGAGCGGGTGAGGGATTGCCTTCGCATCACTGAGGTTTGCCCTTCACTCACTAAAATGCCTTTATGTTGACCCAGAAGTTTTCTTGCTTTTGCTTTTCCTAGTCTCTCCCCCATCCACCAGCTGGGCCTATTTGTTATTACGGGAGTTCACTGCTCAGGTGCCAAAGTTACTAAGCATTTAACACAGATGTTTCTGCATTCAACTTCCTTCCTCCCTCTCTATCATAATTTATGGAGTAAGAGTCACAGAGATAGAGGGACCCAACTGCCATTGACTTTCCACCTCTGAACAATTTGCCTTTGTCCTTTTAAGAGTATTTCTGGAAATGTTTCTATCCCCCTAAAACAATAAAGCTCCAGTGCTGCGTTACATAATGACCCATTGCACGTATAATGTTTGGCAAATAAACAATAAACTCATCAGAAAAGCCGTTCTCCCAGACTACTGAATACAGTGGGGGTGTGCAGCCTAGCACATATTATGAATGAATTTGCAAAGGAAAATACAGGACCCATATAGTATCCTGCATTATTGGTTTGATGACCTCATTTTTAAATACTCGGGTTGGAAGACTGATTGTTCCACACGGCACTTGGGTGATAACATGCAGCTTCATTGACACTGTTTACTAGAGATGTTCAAAAAATTGCCAATAAAAGCACAATGTTATGGTAGCATTGTGAAATGGGCTTCTTAGCTCTCAAAAGTTTTACAGAAAGAGGGTATCACTACACACTGAGTGGAGCTGCTTGTCTCGGAGGACAGATTTTTCTCAGTTTTGCTAGGGAAAAATCTGTGTTTACCTGCTAAAAGGCAAAGTGCCTCTGTGGAATAGACCCATGGAAACCCCAGTGACCACAGATGAATGCTTGGTGAAAAAGACAGCTCTGCACAGCTCTCAGAGAGGATTAATGTGTTAAATCTGAAATAGGTTTTGTTCTACTGTAACCATGTTTAAAGGTTATGAACCATGTGTAATGGAAGCATGACATTTCAGGAAACATTCATCTCTGAAGTTCAAAATACTGAAGAAGATCCTTTTACAGTTTTAGCCAGCTCTCCTCTGCACACACTACTAGAATAACCACCTTTAATTTTTACCTTTTTAATCTCATTTGGGAAATATCAAATGAGAGTTCCACCTTCATTTATGCCTCTTGTATCAGAAAATTCATGCCGATAAATTTGATATCCATACACCAGCATTTTGCTTTGTCTGTTTCTTTAGCACAATTTTCTGAGCATTACCTTTTTATTTTCCTTTTTTTAGGTAATACTGTATTATTCATATAAATTTGTATTTCTAGAAGTAGGTTTTAAATCACTATCTGAAAGAGCCTCTCCATTAACTGTAGAAGGACCAGAGCATAAGAACTTAGGCACTTAAGAAGTGATATTCAGACTCCCTCTCAATGAACCCAATACGTGAAAGAATTCCTCTGTTACCATGCCAAGTTAAAACAAGTTTTAGTTTCACTAAGGTAAATATTTTAAAATAACTACTTAAAAGACAGTTCCAAGAATTTGAAGCAGTAGAACTGACTGTGCCCCTTTTGTAAACCAAGGAAAAACAGTGCAACACTGCCTGCTGAGGAGCTGCTCTCTAATACATCTAATAGATACGTAAGCTCTTTCCTAATCGAAAAGTACTAGAGATATGTGAAAAGGATGATGTCTTCTATTGAATCTGTCTTCTCAATTTGCTGCCCTCCTTGAGTCAAATATTGCTCCAACTTTAAGAGGAAGTTGGAGATCAGCCTTTCTTTAAATGTCTGTCCAAATATAGACTTAAGATAGCAGAGAAACAAATTAAACGGAACTACCAGCTCCCACACTTCTTACTCAACAGCTGAAAAATGAAACATCATGGACTCTAAAATTTACAGAACATATTCTTTTCACTATTATTAAAGCCTTTTAGGTGCATGATCAGCTTGATGTATGCATAATAATAGTTTCCTAAATATTTCATTTGTCTTTAATTTTCTATTCTGGTCATTAAAACCAAAAACTAATGGACAGCAATCCCACTGCATATTAAGGTTACAACAAATCTAGACATAATCAATTTCTTCTGATGTCTAATAAAGTTTTCCTGAAAGGATGCATGCACTTAACAGTCCTCAAACACATTTTAAAGGAACACAAAAGTAAACTTAATACTGTGCAACTTCATTTAAACTTCAATTTAAAGTGTGTGTTTAAGTGCTTTGCTGAATCCATTCAGCATTGAGGTACAGGGAAGATTACACTGTTTAAATGTTAATCTTTCAAAACCAGTTCTATTAGGACAGACTTGTTCTGGTCCTTTCAAGCTGTCAGGAAAGCACTGGAGTAAGCAGAATCAAGAGCACAAAGAAATCTTTCTCTTTCCAAGACAGAACAAGGAAAAGTTACTGCTGGAATTATAGTTACCTTTTTCCACAGAGGTTTGCATTATGAAACTCTGTACAGGCAAATATCATCATATATGGTATGGCGTTAAATGCCTTAACTTCACAGAATTGTAAACCTAGATTTAAAAGCTGAAGAAAAACTAAGAAGAAAAATTTGTACAAATAACCTGGGAGAAAGGTCGAGAAGGATTCAAGCTTTTCAGTGTATAAAATCCTAGAGCATCTGACGCAGCAATACATATTCCTGAAAAATCAGAACTTTAGCCCAGAATTTTCATGTATTTTACATTTCAGGATTAAATAATTCTTTGCAACCTCTCAGCCTCTCTTCTGTACTTCAATTTACTTGCTACAACAAGCTGCAAGGTATTTTCGAGCCCACTTCTCGAAGGACTCTTGGACTCCTCTGATCCCACACACCTGCATTTTCCTTCCAGGAAACCTGGCATGTGCAAAGGAAACAGGCTGGAAGATTATTATGCCTCTGCTACCAGGCTTGGACATGCTTCCTGTTTTATGCTTTACAAATAAATAAGTATATAGATGTTGTAGTACAAACCTTGAACATTCACTTCTGTGTGAGAAAGATTTTCACAGTTCAGCCACACTTTAAAGCCCCAAATACAGCACTTTACTTATCCAAAACGATTGCTTAGCAGGCTTAAACAGTCTCAGCAACAATCAAGAGTTTCTTTCAGGGAAAAACTTGGCCTAGAACAGCCTACTTAAAATCTGTATGTTGTACACCAACTGCAGTGATTTCTTCTGTGTCCTTCACTGCTGGAACCTCACCCCTTCCTTGCTGATTTGTAAAGTAATAAAAGATTCCCTAGTTCCCTGCTGCCACAATGCTTACGGACAGTATAAGATGGTAACAGTTAGGTTGGTGACCTCAGACAGCAGCTTCCAGTGCTGGCCAGGTTTGTTTTACTGTTACCTCCTCCCACACCTTTTGCTGATCCATCCACATACAGAATAAATTGTTATTCTCTGGGTCAAGATTGTCTCCTGGCTTCTCTATTTTATAACGATTTTTCATGGAGAGGCTTGGTCCTTGCAGTGCCTAGACACTACAATAGTACGGATTATAGCCAATAATGCTATCATTGCTAATGTTGCTATTATGTCTTACAGAGAAACATTTCTAACAGCACCATAAACAAGTCCAGGCTTTGCTTTGATGTATTCCATTCTCGAATAACAATACTAAAATGCAACCTTAACACTTAAACATTATACACGTCCCCTGTTTATGATCTCAGTGTAGTAACAGTCAATATTCCCCTTGTGAAACAGCTCTCTACAAATACCAGTCTTCAAAACCTGGTAGAATCTCTGGTAACGTACTGCACCTACACGTGGCACAACAGTAAGAGAAGTTCAGCCGTTTGATTTTAAAACTTTGCACAAACCTGAATGTACTGTATGCCTTCACAGTGTTGTTTCAGTACCCAAACATTACTGCATGGAAACCCCAGAAGCAGATGTCTTGTAGGGGTAATTGTGTGACAGAGTTGTCTCTGCATAAGCTACAGTGACCTGCACTGTGTGGTACATTCCAGCAGCAAAAAGCAAATGCTGCCTAGGGGAAAGGAGACAGGAACTGTATTTTTGGTAGAAGAGTCACAGAACCCTTCCCCTGCTTTTCTGGACTATCTGTCTTCAAAACACAGCATTGTCTTTCAAGGACTTCTGGAGGAAGCACTTCTCTGGGACAGGGTGGAATAGCAGGTCAGGAAGTGGGGGAATTCAATACTTACTCCAAGATACTTTTCCAGGAATTTTGAAGGATCCATGGCCACATCAATGCTCGACTTGAGCAGATTATTTTCCTTCCTTTTCCCTTTTTCCTTTTCATTTTCCTCAGGAATTGTTTAGTTCCACTGAAAACCAAAGTGGTACCAAAATTTCATTTTTTACATACATCTTGCTGTTGTACATTCATTAACTGCAATGAAAAGATCCTCTCTCACATGGTATTATGAAAATAGAGACCTTATGCATCGCAAACAGGAGGAAGTGAGAGGTTTAGCATAGCCTGCTGTACTATTTTAACTGGCAATTAACACACCTATTATTTTATTCTATATTTTTTCACCAGGAAAACAAGTTGGCAGTTAAGAGGATATAGTCTAGAATTTACCAAAGTAGTTAAATATTACTGGATTTTAGCATATGCAGGAAGTAAAATAAATGCTACCACTTTCTACACTCAGCTTTGAAAATGTGGTCTGTAACTATTAAAACATTCAGAACATACAGGGGAAAAAAACCTGCACATGTACAAACCAGGATGAATAAAAAGGGCACCTGCGAACATTTTGACCCAAAACTGGACTCCAAATATATAATATACAAATTTTAAAAACACTGCCTGGTTTTGATGCCCTGAATGCATGCAACAATTTTCTTAACAGAACAAATTACTTCAAAGCATCTCTGACACCTTGGACATCATCACAAAAGCTGCAAGTCTACAGTGGTAGACAGTTGTCTCATTTTCCCTCATGGTTTGTCAAAGTGCTACAGTCTCCAAGGGCTGCTTCATTACCTGCAAATAGGACAACTAGCAAGAACCTGGAGGCCTTATCAAAAGGCTAGAGAAGAATGAGCCTCAATTAAACGTTATCATTAAATAACACAGATCTTTGAATTGCAATCAGATGATCTGAATACTCTGTTACAGGTTTTTTGTAGGGGTCTCATCTGACCATGCATTTCAGCCATTGTGCATTACTGCTCAGTATCCCTTGTTTTTACATCCACTGACAGTGGATATCCGACAGGCAGGCAGATACTGGTGAAAGACAAGTTCCCTAGGAACTGGACTCAGCCCAGTCACAGTAATTGCAAAGGAATATCCAAGATACAGTTAAACACTGTTTTCTCTTCAACTGGAATCTGACAAAGGCACACTGGCTAACAGCTGCCCCTGTAGGCTTCCTTTTGCAAACTACTACTTTGCATTAAACTGAACTAGGAAATAATATACCTCAAGCCTTTGAACTCTGAAACACTGTGGAAGTGAAGCATTCTGCCTCTGCCTGCATGCTTCTGCACTGAGCTACTGGTGTCCGCTAACACTAGGCCTTAAGCTCCTTCGTCCCTAGGTAAGGAAAAGCTAAAGTCAAATGTATTCTGGCTCTTGACTGTAAACAGCAGAAAACAGTTACCAAAAGGAAACTGGTAGAACAAAAGATAAACATCTACCTGGAACTTGGGGTGATTATGAGCTGCTGAACAGATTTCCTTCCGTGGACATCCCTCAGCTGCCTCAGGCACTATTTTAGCAGACATCCTCTCCTCATTGTTTCTTCTTCGGAAGAAACAAATCTTATCCTGGTTCATGGTTTTCTAATTATATTTCTTTTCTTTTTGCTAAATATTGAGCACAAATAAATCTTAAAAACAGAACCTGACACCTCCTCC
>NW_009925018.1:14488-42526 GCF_000696875.1 Nestor notabilis
CCCCCCCCCCCCAATACCTGCTTTTCCTGTGATTCAGTATACTGATATCATTGTTTACCAGATGCAAATTACCATGTGTAGCTCACTGGGAACAAAAGCTCTTACAAACATAATCTCTTCTCCCTGAATGACTTTCCACTATTTGGGTTTTTTTTTAAAACATGTTTTACTCTCCCTGCAATGCATGGGGAGTAGGAGAAGTGTGATTTACAACCCCACTGCTATGGTATATTTTCAATTAGCCCGCTTCCTCTAATTTAAGCAATTACATTCAGCTCATTGCAATACTTCCTAAATCACCGTATGCACTTAGAAACCATTTATCACTCAGATACGATGCTACTAACACCATTTTCAACTTATCCCCAGCATTTTCACAGAGACAGAACACATCACAGGAATAGCTGGATTTAAGAAGCCACCATGTTTGGACTGTGCAGCACCTTCTTCCCCATGCACACTGACTGTACGGAATCCACCACAAATCTGTAAAAGGAGAAATGACTTGAGAAATGTTTCCAATTTTAATTTAAAACTACTGCAGGATCGAGTTTTTTAATAGATTCTCACTGTAACACACTCCTATGTTACATCAAACGACTCTAAATCTCACTACAACATGGTGATTATAAATTATAAATAGGTCTTTTGTAGATATGTCAATCTCCGATGTCTTCAGCAGACAGTCGAATCCAGTTTTCTTCACACATCTTCCAGTTACTTGCCCACAGAGTATAGTTTCCCACATGCCTTGATATTTCATCCTACAAGTTAGAATTCGCCAAAGAACATTAAATGTTGATACTGATTTTTAATAACATTCATGTAATAAGAAAAACCTCCCGATCAGAGATGCGCAGTATTCGTAGTCATCCAGAGTTCCCCTTTAAACCCTTATCTCCTGCCCCTCCAAGTATTAGGTAGGATTTTAGTATGTTCTTTAAAAAAAATCCATTTAAACCACGTCTGCAGTTCATTAACCATCCCTGTGTACCTGGTACTTGGCCCTGAACCACTAACTTTACTGGGAACTACCAGGTAATCCAAATATACCATTGCTCCACAACTGCTAAGCAGTTTTCTCTGTGGTTTAACTCACCTCTTTAGAGATCTCAGATTAGAGATCACTGAATCTGAAGGGCACTTTTACACTTGTAGTAGCTTATACAGTTGGAGATACAAATTCGAATTCAGGTGTCCTTTTATATAGACCAACACCTTGCTCTATAAAGCACATTTTCAAAGAGGACTAAGGGGGGAAAAAAAAAAGTCAGACATCATCACACCAGATGACACAGGTTATAAAAGTCTCCTGAAGCAGGACCCCATAATAGGATGACTAGAACAGAGTCCTACAGTCTCATAACAGATACACATGGAAGTGTGGAATCACTAAGGAACACTTATTCAAGCAGTACTAAAAGAGCATATCTGGATCAGCGTGCTTGAGCTATGAAAATTTTGTTACCTGCAATCCATTAACATCATTCTGTGTCTAACACAGGCTTCATGAGAAACAGAGAAAGACGTTTTAACAATCTGTGATTAATTTTTATGTATTCTGTAAAAATCCCTAGGATGAAAGCCATGTCCCTCTTAATGGAGTTATCATTTTCTAAAATTATTTCATCCTACATCTATAAAAGATCTCCTCTATGTTTTCTGAACCACAAAAGAAAAAAAACAAATCTAGATTTTCCACTTGTACAATGCGTATATTTCTTTTCTTCCCTTTCTCTGATGCTCAACCTGTGTGCTTGTCATGATCACAATGCAGCCTCACAAGACATGGTAGGTGACATGATCTGCGGTGTGAGCTATATGAATATTGACTAACAGAAACCAACCTGTCACAGACAAAACATACAGCTGCAATTTGCTATACAGCAACAGCAGATGAACCAACAGAATGGCTCATTGCTTAGATACAAACTCTAGTATGGCTGGGGCTTTGGCATCTCACAGGAACAGTAATAAACCCAGACCAAGGAGGAAGTCCCTAGGAGCACTGGCAGTAAAGGTTTCACTGTGGCCGAGCCAAGTGCTGCTGTTCAGTGCCCTGAACTCCTGCAGTACTCCTTTTCTGCCAAGACACGAAAATTCCAATCACAGCATTTCTCTTTTTAGTGAGAAAAGATTGAGTACTGGGTAAATTCCAACATATTTTATGATGCTTTACTTACCCAAGTTGTGCTTGCTTCTTCCATGCAGTGATACCCTTCTTTGTTTCACTCTTCAAACCACTCTTTCTAACTTCTGGACTAGGTTGTAGTCTAAGGCTGGTGAACTGATATCTCTCCAAATCAGCTAGCAGATGAATATATTTATGATATTTTACTATTTGCTAAAAATGAGATCGATGGCAATCCATCTACGGAAAATTCTAATGCAGCTTTTGTTTGCAGTCCCAGGTACTTACAGTTCACACAAATATACCTCATACCATGGCTAATGTAATGGTACCTAAGCAAGGTAACACTTTGTTTTATTTGTTTGCATAATAAAGAAGTTCTGATAAACTACTAGAAACCAAGGACAGGTATTATTCCAACCAGGACAGGACAAGTGTAACTGCAATTGTATCCACACCACACACCAGTTTTAGTGAACACAGACAGGAAAGAGAGTACTTCCTTGGTAAATCCAAGTGTGACGCTAGTGATGTTTTTGGTGGGCAGCAGAAGTCTATACACAAAACATACTGCTAGCCCTACTACAGAAAGTGACTACAAGCAATCATAATATAAAATGTAGTTACACTTGGCAAAAGTGTTTCAATTACTGGTTATTTATGGAAGCACATCACATTAAAATTACAAAATTCTACGTAAGAAAGCACCAATATCCATCTCCTAAAAAGTGACTTTTGCAAGATTTTAACATTAGAAAGGCAACATAATTAGGTACATCTCATAAAGTATAATCGGATAAACTCCAGACAAGTATGGAATAATGCAGAACAAAAAAAGATATAACAAAAAATCTGGTATAAAAATTTATTTTCTCCTTTTTACAAGGTTTTAGCCTTAAGCGGGGGGAGACACACACACAACTATGGTTGCTTCAATACACAGGAATATTCCCATGCCTCCAACATCCAGCTGTTAACAGAAACAATCTGCCTCAATCCTGCATATAGGGAATGACAAGAGATGGGGTCCTTGTGGGTGCATTACAGAATTCCTGCAGTGGGCTCTGTGGAGGACCATTGGACATCTAAAAATCAGAGTTGCAATCCTTCCCTTATGTTACTGACAAAACATCTCAAAGTAAGACTGGTATACCAAGCTGAGGTAAAAGAAACACTGCTGTAACTATCAAACAATCAGAAATCACAGTTCTTTATCAGGAAGATACAAAAGTACAAATACAACTCAGTTACCACATTAGAAATCAAAAAAACTTACTTAAGAATGATTTCAAATAACAACAGGAAGATCATTAGTCTGTTCCAAATAATACCTGGTTACAAATTAACACCAGTGTAATATCAGTTTTTAGGTACTAAAGGCATCAGATCTGTTGATCGAAGTTAGTTAGATAAAGACAACAAAGCAGGGAAATGAAGTTATGAGACTCTTCGCAGTAAAACACTTCCATTAAGTAAAACATCAGCCTCAGTCAAGAAAGAACCTGGAGTCCAATCAGAATTTTGCAATAGCAGCTTACACTAAATATACATATATGTACTATATATGTGTGTAGATATATACAAATTTCATTTTTATATAAGTAAAATTTGTGTGTATGTGCATATATATGTATATACATTTATATATGCAAATAAAACTTGAGTATGACTTTTGGAAAAAATAATAGGTAAATGATATATAAACTTAAGAACTCAGAGGAAGTTTATTCAATGCAGGGTCCTCTTTCTGACTAGTGAAGCTATTAGTTAGACTAATAGCTATTTGGCTGGGTTTACGTAAATATTTTGTTTCAGAGAAGTAATGCAAATTTGAAGCAAATCTCTCAAACATCTTCCATGTGTTGGTTTGGTTGCAGAGCAGTGTTCATGCACATCAACCAGGTAGGTTCCTTGCGAAGAAAACTAAGCCAGAAGCTCTTCGCCATGCACACACCAAGCGTCTTTCAAGCCCTAACAGATGTATACAAGTTCAAACTGCTAATTGAGCATAAGCATACTGAAGATGTTCAGTTGAGGAGACAAGTCTTGATTTAGGCTCAAGCAAAATCTAAGACGCGGAGGCTTTGGCACCAATGCTACCGTCTGCTGAGCAGCTGCTTCTGCACAGAGCTACTTGGTAGGAAAGACATAACCCTGTACTAGCAGATGCAGCACCAAGGAAAGAATGGCTATGCTCAGGGGACAAAGATTGCCAAAGTTTTTGTTTCCTTCCTATTGCTGTTAAAGTATCTGGATAATGCAATCATATACATGACAAACCTTTACAAAGTCAGACAGCTGTGTCCAGGAGCAAAGAATTTCCACAAAACTGACAAAAGGTTTCTAATAATGTATGTATTTAGTCATAGGGGATGTGAACATCATAGCAAGTATATGCCATATAAAACTAGATATTGGTCCATACTTTTGTAGTATAGCACAAATTTTCCACATTTTAAGCAGAACATGACCATGCTTCCATTAGCCAGTTTTCTTTTTACCCAAACCTCACCTTCCAGAAAGGAACAGGGAATGAAATGACCCTAATCCTTTGCATCAATTGCCAATTAATTAAGGAAAAAAAAAAACATTAGCAGAAAACAAATCCAATCTATTTATACTATAATTGTACTTAACAATTATGCTGAAAATAAACCGGATATAAAAAAGAAGAAAGAGAAACATCATTTAATATCATATGTGTATATAATTGTTCTATCTGGCAACAACAAAACATCACCTCTTCTAACAAAGAATGTAATATGAAGTTTTGTATAATGACTTTGAAGAAAACCTACAGTGTTCCAAGTAATTAGAAAAATAATTACAAAAATACTTTAAAAGACTGGCTGGCAGCATCTGCAGAAAAAGACTGGAAAGAAGTGTAACAGCATGTATAGCTGAGAAGGACTGGAAGGTGAACAGCTGAAGGGATAGCTGTGAAACTGTTTTTATCTTCCCTGTCAAGTTCTCCTCCTTTGTAAACTAGGAAGTTTTTAAACAAAACACCACCAACAACAAAAACAAACACAACCGACTGCATGTAAGTCAAAGAATGTAAGGCTGTAGCCTGAGAAACAAACCTGGCTTTCCATCCTTCAAGTCTTACTCTATCTCTAAAGAAATTCAGTGGCAGGTGCCCGTCTTGAATAAATTCAGTGGCAGCTGCCAGTCTTGATAAAAAAATCAGTTCTTTACATGTGTAGCTTTTAAAAACAGTAAGCAAATGAATTATTTTTAATATATTAATACCCCATATTAGAACTAGATAACAAGCAAGAGATGAATTTCAAGAAACTAAACCACAAAGTATGTTTTGCAATATTCATGTAATTTTGTGCAGTCACTGTACAAATATTCTCTGCTCATTCACTGAGTGTGCTGGATGTTGATAAAGAAAGAGCTCTCTTAAAGACAGCAATTCTTAAAAGTTGTTGACAAGTACATCTGCTTTCTGCCAGTGCTCTAAATTTACCCTTAGGAAAGCAAGCACAAGCACGTTAAGCTCAACCATCTCAACATACAGTTCCTGAAACAAGTGCATCTAAATAAACAACTAGGACTGCTCTTAATATTCTACAAGACATTAAATAATTAGGCCCATTATTGGTATACTAATTTTCTACTGTGTGGCACTGAAGTCTGCAAGTTCAAGATATTCCTGGCTTCTATTTCCTCGGAATTCTGACCAGTATTTCGTTGTCCTCTCTCCAGAAGGAAGTAGAACCTTTTCACAGTGAAACTGCAACTTAATTTGTAACAGCAAGAAAAGAAATTAATATATGAAACTGCCAATAATCCCCACAAAAGAAGAAAAATCTTACGTTTTCTTGTAAGGAAAAAGCATCTATGTCCAGGTGACACAGCTGCACACTGAGAACTGCTAGATTTTACAAAGAAACAGACTTTCCTATCCCAGCCTGAACAACCAAAGGAGATGAGAACTTCCAAGTCACAATTGAACTGCATTAATAGTTGCCAGTGATGAAATCAGCTGCTCAACCATTTGATAAGCTTCAGAACTCTATCTGGAGAAACAAACAAACAAGTAAACCACAAAATAAAAACACACTAGATTTTGAAACCCCCACTGCTTTAAAAATATCCAGATTTGGGAATCTGTAGTTACACCAAGGCCACATTAAATGGATGCACTAAACCTCCATTAATAATATCAAAACAGTATCTGTAGTAAAAAATGTGTATACAAAAGCATAATTTTAAGATAAAGATGTATATTAAAATTGTTTGACTAATAGACAAGCTATTTAAAACCCTGACCCACCTCCAAAATATGCTTTTATCTGAACACAAGGTGTATATTAAACAGTCCATTTTGCTTTGAAGTATATTCTGCTTTCACATGGCTGTTCTCAGAAGACTGGAATTAACCCACCAAGTATAAAGAACAGCCTTAGCTATTTCTTATTTTAAAGTCGGAACTTTCCTGCACTGACCTGAACATGCAACTCAGTATTCATAGCAAATGTTCATTACTAATGCTTCTGAAATTTGTCTAGCTTTTGAACCACACAAAACAGGTATATGCTCATCCTTCCAGTGTGGCAACACATCTACTGCCAGAACAATTGATTCTTCATTATCCTAACATCACATGCACACTCTACAAAGACATCTAGCAGGCACAGGGCCTTCCTGCATCTAGCAAAAGCTCATTAGTGTAGTGTACAGTACAAGTCACACTGCCACAGACTTCCCTCTGGAAGAATAGTGAGATGTGCTCATAAAACTCAGTATGAATCATAGAATTATCATGGAATGGTTTGGGTTGGAAGGGACCTTAAAATAACATCTAGTTCCAACTCCTCTATCACAGGTAGAGACACCTTCCACTAGACCTGGTTGGTCAAAGCCCCATCCCAGTCTGGCCTTGAACTGTGCCAGGGATGGGGCAGCTACAACTTCTCTGGGCAACCTGTTCCAGTGCCTCAACACCCTCATAGTAAAGAACTTAGAATCATGGAAACAACTAGGTTGAAAAAGACCTTTAAGATCATCAAGTCCAACCATTACCTCAGGATTGCCAAGACCACCAATAAACCACATCACTGAGGGCCTCATCTACATGATTTCTAAACACTTCCAGGGATGGTGATTCCACCACTTCCCTGGGAAGCCTGTTCCAATGCCTGATTGCCATCTCTGTGAAGAAATCTTTCCTAATATCCAATCTAAACCTCCCCTGGCACAGCTTGAGGCTGCTACCTCTTGTCCTATCACTTGTTACTTGGGAGAAGAGACCGATCCTCACCTCACTACAACCTCCTTTCAGGCAGTTGTAGAGAACGATAAGGATCCCCCTGAGCCCTCTCTTCTCCAGACTTCTCCAGACTTCTCCCAGTGCCCTCAGCCATTCCTCATCACTTATTTTCCAGATCCTTCACCAGCTTTGTTGCCCTTTTCTGGGCAGGACTCCAGGTGCAGTCTCATGAGAGCAGAGTAGAGGGGAAGAATCACCTCCCTCTACCTGCTGGTCACACTTCTTTTGATGCAGTCCAGCATACAGTTGGTTTCTGGGCTGCGAGCAGACACTGTCAGCTCCTGTTCAGCTTCTCACTGATCAACAGCACAAGTTTTTCTCCTCAGGGCTGCTCTGAACCATTCTCCACCTAACCTGTATTTGTGCTTGGGATTGCCCCAGCCATATATGAAATAGAAAAATAATCCGATGCGTGACAGCGCTGCAGGCAAGCCAACACCTGTCAGATCTGAAAAGTCACATTAAAAACCTGACAAATCAGCATAGGAAAAATGTCTTTAAAATACCCTAAAATTAAACTAGAAGGAGATAAAGGTCTATTTAAATTAGTTGCACATCTCTGCACATAATCTGGAAGTAAGGAGGCAGAAAACAAAAAACTGGAAGACATTTAAAGTAGAAATAACAGTGATGCTAATAATTAGTGAACTAGTCAGATGAAGGCTATCAAATAAATTAGCATGTCTACATATTGCAACTTCAACAGAAAAAAAAAAGTATGTGAAATCAACACTAATTAAGTTTCCATTTGATGGACTGTATTTTTAAAGGCAAGGGAAGCCTGTAAGATAATAAGAAACAGGCTGCACACTAAATCTTCAAATTGAGAAATTACTTTCCCTAACAGAACATTTCTCTGATACTTACTAGACACATGCATTTTACAGGTAGTCCAATCTATCCTCATCTCCAAATTACAGGTTTCAAACAACATAGATAACTAACAAAAGAGCTTAGAATTTAGTACTGAATTCAGACATGACATATGGATAAACAGGAATCCATGAAAGCACCACTGCTGGTTTCTACAAAAACATTAGACTGACTGTACAAGAACTAAAACATTTTAGTGTCTTTTAAGGTAGCCAAGGTCTCCACATCAACAAATGTAAAGAAAATAGCATTTAACTTAGTCTTTGTGTTAAATCAGAGTAGCATACAAAATTTAATGTATTTGAAGTCTCTCAGAAAAGAATACCTCACAAATGAACAAGTACCTGGTAAGAAAGTAATCATGTCTTGAAGTTCAAGGCAACCAGGATCAGACTATGCTATCCTCTGGGAACTGGTGAAAGGAAAGGTGGTTAGTTATGCCAGTTCATCTTAAAATCATAATGGTCTTGACATCTGAGGCACACTGGAAAGTTTACTAGTTTCAATCTGCATGTTTGCAGTTCCTGGAGATATAAGTTGAGGCAGAAGGAATGCAACTAAAAAAAAAATTTAAGATGCAGGTGTTTTTGAGACATTCCTATTATTTACACAGTCTCAGAAAGTCAGAAGGGAATACATGCTCTAGTCTAACTGCAGGACTTAGTTTCAAATGAAAATGCTCACTGAAAAATCCAGAGTAAAAGAGAAACATCGGAAGTCATTATATATTACATTAACTGCTAGAGTATTGACTGAAGACACAGTGGCACTAGCAATATAAACTACTCTAAATACAAGGAAAAATAAGCTTCTCAAACAATAAAGAGAGAAGATATCAACCTGTTTAATTTGAAAATAGTTTCTTTCAGTTAACAGAACAGAAAGACATGGCTTGATCAAGTAGTTTTCAAGAAAATGAGTTCCACTTATGATAATATCCAAAACAAAAATATTCCTGACAGATAATTCATACCTTGGACCAGTCTACTAGAAAGGAGGAGGATGAAAGAAAGTTCCTATCTGTTACTTTTGACGATGGCACATTCTGGAACACTACAAAAATTAGTTCTATGTATATCTTAATGCACCCTAAAGTAAGTCAATCTAAAAAGACTTAATAATCTGAAAATGAATAACTGAGATGAGGTTCTTAAAGTATTCTTTATTAATATCATTAGAAGTTGCAGAAACAACTTTCTTGTAATATAAAGGCACAGGGAGACAGTTTTGCTAAAATATTCCAATCAAACAGTAACTTACAGTACAAAAGGACAATTGTAATGCACATACAAACCCCAAACATCTCATTCAAAAATATTTCACTGTGTTCATCAATAATGGGCAATGACTAAAAATATAAACTGTTATTGTACAATAAATATCTGACAGGTGCAAACAGAACAAGATTTATTGCTCTCCACAATGTTTTCCCTGTAGTGTTTTTTGTTTGTTTTTTAAAGTTCCAAATTCCTTTTATAATTGATTTTAGTAGCTTATTTCTGAGGCAACAAAACCCCAGACCAAATCTGACAGGACATTCTGACAGCTACAGAACTGCATCGAATACTATCCAGAACTGGCAGTGCTTTTCTTTTACAACTTTAACAATCATACTCCATTCGCTCATTGGGAAATCTGGTAGATGCTTATAAATCAACTTTAGTGATAAGTCAAGGCTTTTATGGTAGAGTAGGATTACCTAGTCTTAGGGTTAGTGTATTTTCTTAAAATAAGTGGATTTCATTATGAAAAATAACATGAACCTTCTCTGACAGCTTGTGCCAGAAGAAGCATGCAAAACCATATTCAAGTGAGGCGAGGGGAGAAATGAAAATTAAAAGCTGCATTAGGCATTCTAAATTCAAAAAACGAAACAAGGGATTGGGAGCAAATTAAGACTACATAGGCAAAGATTACTTAAAGTAAGAATTTTGAATTTCAAAATACCCTTAAGATAGTCAACTAAGAAATCAAAATGCACTCTGTATCTTTATATGGCCCTGCTTTCTGAGCTTTGAGGAAGAAGGGACAGACAGTGAGTTTTCCATTTTCCTCACCTTGCACTTTGCAGTAATCAGGTAAAGCAACAGTTTCCATTAGTCTTTTGATGCACTGTGAGAGGCATGCTAACTTTGCTCTTGAAAGTACCACATACTACCTTGCTCAGATTCTTTTTAGATTGTACAACATATTATTTTATACACGCATTTAAGATATACTACTTTCCTTCATTACTGTTACAAGAAGTAATATGCATACATTTCCTAAGAGTATCTTTTTATGAATAAGACTTCAGGAAAATGAAGCATTATAGCAGTTGTTTAAAAAAAGAAAAAGAAAAAAAAAGAAGCAAGCTTTGAAGTGAGTTCTTGTAGCAGTAACTGAGGTTTTATCAAAACTGTAATTTATGAGAACAACTCCATATTTACACAAACCTCAACAAGTCAATTTTAACTGCACTGGGAACAGTCAAACCGAGTTCAAGAAAAGGTGTCTGGAGTGAATACACCTTAATCAATTTAGCCGGTAAACCAAAAGATGAATATTCAGTAAACTCCATTACACTTGAATTCAAAATAATTGGGAATGATGTAAAAACAGCTTCTAACTTTCTAGACACTATTATTCAAATGAAGGTTTTCTTCTAGCATAAGCACATCGTTTCAGAAGTTCTCCGAAGAATAACCAAGGATGACCGAAATTTGAATCTTCAGAATTATTAGCTTCACTACAGTATAGCATTTCTTCTTTACTATCTGCTTAGAAACTAATAAACAAAACCATTTTCTTTGGTTTATGCATAACTACACTGGCCTAGTTAATTCTTATTTTTAAATTAATACAGACCTTTTTATTGTAGGCTT
Source organism: Nestor notabilis (assembly GCF_000696875.1). Lineage (NCBI taxonomy): Eukaryota > Metazoa > Chordata > Aves > Psittaciformes > Psittacidae > Nestor > Nestor notabilis. Next base: position 25,638 of record NW_009925018.1, read on the forward strand.
TCTCCAATTCTCAAATTATCTCTGTTAAAAATAAGAGTTTGCTCATACCATGATTTCCTGCTAAACAGTCATGTGTGTATATTGGCATGAAGGGTAAACGTTTTGTACAATAATTACATTAAGTGATATTTCCAATGGCTGGACTACAAAAGACATCAAATGAATGTTAGTTCAAATAACATTAGAGTTTATGTCGATCTTTGAATATAAAAAAAAAATATACAATATCTAAGCATAGTAAAATACAGTGTAAAACCCCCTAAAATTAGACAGTAAACATAGGAATCCTGCACTCACAGTAGGAATGTACTGCACAGCATTAAAATGAAAGCCTGTTAAATTCAAAAGAATGCAGACAGCTAGATTTACCTGGATGTAAATGCCACTTCAAGGTGTTTAAAAAAACACAAAAATGAGACAATGATGTCAGGAAAAAGGCCTTTAAAACAGGCCATCAGTCTAACTTGACTTTCCAAGTAAGAACATCAGCTTCACAAAACTGTGACACTAATGCAGTTTTATGTAAAGTACCCTTTGACACACAAGCTGTCAATTAAGCTATCACAGTCTTTAATGACCTACTCCCTTTTACATAGTTAGGGAGGGGAGTCAATAGTAGCTCAAGTTTTAATTCAGTAAGTACCTTGTCTGTTTGCAAAGGAACATTACAACACCATAAATTTATTATTTTATGGTATTTATAAAACCAATAAACTAGGGGTTTTTTATGTTCTCTTTTCAATACCTAAGTTCAAAACTTCTTTTTCTATGTGTCTTTGCAATAGTGTTTTAGCCAAGGCTGCAAAAAATTTTCACTGTGGACTACCTCACATTGTTACTCAATTGTGCAAGGTATTCTCGCAGTTCTTTTGCAGCTTGGAATCTACCATATCGCTTCTTTGGGTTGGCACACTCATCCAGCAAGGCCTCAAGTCGGCCATCTTTGGCAATTTCAGCTGGTGGGTCATGAAGTAGTCCTCCAGAAGTGCCACGCCATGTGGCATGTCTTGATAAAAGGTTCTGACAAATAGCATAATAATTGTGGTCCACAGTGACACGAGCACAAAGAATCTCTTTTGAGAAGGACAGACAAGCTTCTTTATCACAGTCATCAAATTTGCTTTCATACCATACATCCCAGTTTTCAGGTTTATCTGTGAAATATAAGGAGACAGTAAAAATTAAACACTGAGAGAGCAAAGAGCATATGTGTGTTTGAATACAATCAGAAACTCAATACACAGCAAACTGGTTGTATTTAAACTATAAATCAACTTTGTTTAGATGAACTCTTAAATGTTCTAGTCTAAGATTGCACCTGACAGTTTGATATGCTCTTCTGCTGAAACAGTCCTGGAAATACAAATATAAGGGAAAGAAAAAGACAGTAAAAACAAATAGCAAAGACAGGGAAGCAGAAAAAACATCACACAAAACACGTGAAATCTACATTCACACACATACCCAGAGGAAAAAAAATGTAGCACGAACAAGTACAAGAGAATGATCCACAGCTGAAGTCAAGAGAAAAAACAAACAAGCAACATGATTTATTTTAGGAACATAGATCTGGTTTCTCCAGTTACCCTGGGAACTAACACTCACAAGTGGTCTACCAAAGAACAAAAACAGCCATTGCAAAGTAATTGCCATAAACTTCTAAAACATGATCTTCCAACCTCTTACTTTAGACATGGTAGTAACTAAGTGCATATAAAACAGCAGATGCATTAAACATAATCTTTGAAGAAAAAAACAAAATCAACAAAACAAATGGCATTTATGCACATATTAAACCCTAATTTTTATATAAAAATTTATCAAAATTTCAAGGTGTAGCTAGTGCTGTTATCATGAAGAATTCTTTAACTTAAATGCTGATCTGCAGAAAATATCTTCAGCAATAAAAATATAATATGGTTACTAAGTGTGAGATTTGAGTTCTTAGTAGTTTTTGTTAGAAAATTTTAATTCTAAATTTCTAGATTACTGCCAGCTTTGAGAAGAGGTCCTTATCGTGGAGTCACATCATTTTGTGGATCTCTTTTAGCATTGTGATGTTCAAATCAAAATTTGTTTGTTAGTCTCTGAGCTGACTATTAGTCTACTTATTTACGGTGCGCTGCAAGCCAGTCCAGAAAAAAAAGCCTACTGAAGAATGGCTGCTAAAACTATAAAAACAGGATGTAAAATTTGTACAATGAACAGCAAACTCAAAATGTAAAAAAAGCCAGTGACATGGAGAATGGGAAAAAAGGACTTCAGCAAACTCAAATACGATATCCACACAGAATTTCTCTACAGTGCAGTTGGATAAATGCACCCATTCAAATATCTAAAGAGGCATATTAATCACTCTAGATGGAGATTGTTTAATGAAACTTTCCAGAATATTAATTAAATCAGTACTAAATGTCAACTTTATACAAAGACTGAGAACTTTCTTGTATCCTCCTTTGCTTTCCGTGTTCTTGATTGTTAGATTACAAATCATGCAGCAAAATCCTAGTTAGAGCCTAATTAGTCTGAGAACTACAGACAACAGATTAAGCACAACACCTTTAGCATTTAGCTTCTGCAAGATGAGTATACATCAACTTTTTCAGAGTTCATTTGATCATCTTTATGACTGAGCAATTCAGACATGCTCCAGAAGTCAAACTCATCAGTAACATTATTTTAGGAGAGTAGGAAAAGGAAGAAAAAAAAAGTTTATTTGTGTGGCCCATTAAGTGCTAAAGTAAATGTACTGGATATTCAATACATGAAAAGGTTTTCTTGGTAAGACCAGGTAATTTTAATCCAAGCTCCTTGAGAGCGTCTATTAAATCTAATTTCAAAAAACAAAAACAAAAACCAAAAGAAAAAAACAACAAAAAAAAAACTCAACAAAAAAAAATCCAAACAAAACCAAACCAACAAACAAAAAACCGTATAACATACTTCCTCATAGAGAAGTGTATGGATAGAAAAAAGTTAATTCAGCAGCACAGCATATGAAATCTATTGCAAAGCTTAAAAAAAAAAAAAAAAAGATCCAATCATCCAAAGCAAACTGGAAACACTTGGCCTATTGCTATGATTTCTGCAGAACATAGGGTTTCATGTCCAATGTCTCTAGCCCTTAGGTCTGCAAAGGTTTCCTTATAAAGGAATACGAACCTATGTAATGCCACTTTGTCAAACATCTCTCCTGCTGCCACCACTTTGAGTTTTACAGCTGACAGAAAGACGAATGAATTTTCACTACTCCCACCTGGAAACCACTAAAATTACTCATTCCTTCAGTTCCATTATTACAGAGCACCAATCTGAACAACTGAACCAGAGGCAGGCTATGTAACTAAGGCAAAGCGAGCAGTAAGACTGTCTTGCCATTCACAGAAAATAGAATGCTAAGACTTCTGTCCTTACAGACATCTGGAAAAGACAAAAGGAACCTCTCTCTTTCAGCAAATGTAGACAAGACAGTCAGCCAGCCCATGTGTCTATCTGTTCATCCATCTGTACAAACCCATCCAATGTCCAAACTCTCTCCTCCGACTCCCACCTCTCCACTTAAAACTGCATTAGAGAGGTTAAAAGTGTATGGAAATCAAGTTCAGGTAAACTCAACACTTAGTAAAATTGACAAATTGGTCAAGTTAATTAGTGGTCTTATTGCAGAAGAAAGCTAATTAGTTTGTTAATGAGTAGTCTAGTTGTAAAACCAAACAAACTGGTATTTAGAAATTACATACACTTTAAATATTGTGCTTACAGAGAAAGAAGAAAGAAGAGACAGGGGGAGAGGGGAAGGGAGAAAAAGACGACACTTACTCTGTCTGATTAACCTTTTGTCTGCTACCAGAACGTTTTCTGCATCTACAATGATAACCTTCCCATCTCTTGGTCCAACTGCAAAGTTGTCAAAGCTGACATCAAGGAGGTAGAGTGCAAATTCAAAGTCATTATTTGTTAGCTGCTCAGCTATTTCCATTAATTGCCAGGCCAGATCCACTCGTTTCTCCCATGGTGCATTAAAGTAACTCCACAGTTCTTCTCCAACGTAATTGACAGCCACCATTCTTCCGCATGCTCCTAAGTACTTTGCAAACGGCCAACCCTCATCAGATGGAAAACTCTGTATATAAAAAGATTTTTTTAAATTTTCATTAATACAAACCAGCTTAGATTTATAAGGCTGATCAATAATATTTAGAAAAGACACCTGTAAATATCCATCAACACTACATCTCCATATATTTCTAAATTTTGAAGGGAAAGGAAAAACAACACAAAAATATGTTTATGTGTGCAAAAGGCCCTTCAGGACTATGAAAGGGTAAGAGTTGGAGGACCTGAAATAATATACAACACACATATAGCTTTCCATATACTACATACTCTTTTCTTTTGTCCACATACACATGCACATGCACAATTCCATCAACTATCTTTGTCTATTGGTGTTTTATACACATCTGTTGTACTAATGTAAGTATACTTTCCACTAATATAATTATGCATCTGATATCTTTAATTAAAACCAATTCTTTTAACAACCTAAAGGAAAAAGCTTTAAAAAGTGACACCTCTTCTCACCAGCATCCCCCCTTCCCATTTTTCTCAGTTGACTGGATCTTCTTTCTGACTACACACCTTATGATGTTAGGACATGCTGTTCATTGTTACCTAGCTATTCTCATCAAGAATATGAGCTTTCTCATTTGCAGAATGAAAAATGCCCACTTTCACTTTTAAGTGGCTTTTGTTGAACAGGCATGACTTAATGGTCATTAAAACACTTTTTGTTTGACATAATGAAAGCATTTAATAAAATGTTATGGAGGCCTTAATTGATCCCATATTGAAAATGAAGGCTGAGTACCAGGTTAACTTGTACCTAGCTTCCAGCAGTCCTTGCTTAGACCACTTAAGAATATTGCAATTTGGTCATCTACAGTTTTGAAATTATTTAATATTTTAAATATAATTTTGAGAGAGTAAAAATACCCATTTGTTTATGTGTTAATACTATCTGATAATTGGATCCTACTGGAAACCAAGCATCCATTCCATGCTATTCTGGCTCAAGATGTCCTGGAATTTTCAAGAACTCTTCAAAGTTTCTACATAGCAAATCTTGTCTATACAGTACATGTGAAGAAATTAAATTCATAATTGATATACATTGTTGACATAGTTAGCCATCTTTGTGGCAAACACCATTAAGCCAGCCTCTAACGTGCTAAGTGTAGAAGATAATTTTAGGGGAAATAACCATGTTTATCCTTGCAAAGAAGAACCTTTCAACCTTTCTCAGTTGGTCAAAAGGACATCAGACCCATAAAAATAATAGAAGAGGTTCAAAGTTTTTGGGGTGTCTACACGTCTGGACTTCTACTCTTTCTATTTTGATCATGTGATCTACCCACATAGATTGATCGTGAAAAATACAGAGGATGACACAAAACTAACTTGATTGATAGTTTTGAGACCAGTACAATGCTTTCAAGCTGTGATACCATGTAACTGAGGAGAACTAAATCTCTCACTAACCAAATCTACAATGCAATGAAGATATTTTCTAGTCTTCAGTATTTTTATCTATAGGCTTCAGGGAAATCTATGAAGGCAGTAAGTATAGGCAAATATGCACCAGTTCAGGACAAGGCAAGTGATACATTCCACAGTTAAGAAGTTGGCAGGGTTTTTTTCGCTTGTTTTGTGGGTAGCAAAATAACCTTCCAACGAACAAAGTGTGTGCTAATTCAATGTTCCTTACTTATTCTAGAAACAGACCAATATAGAGAAAACTCATGTCTGTGGCATCAATAAACAACAGCAAAATGAGATTTCATGCACATTTATCATTACTGTATTCAGTTCTGGATCAAAACAAACCAATACGCAAGTGGCTGTTGTTCATCAAATGAGTTATCTACAAAGGAACATGCTATTTCACTCAAAGCAAGCATGAGTTGGTGCTGAGGTATAACCTCCTGAGAACTCTGGGCATGCAAAAATTTTTCATTCCAGTGAGTAGGATCAAGGGGCATAGGGGAAAATTCAAAATACTGCCTACCAGTATCTATCAGGAAAAAGCCATACACCTTAGTACTGGGGAAGTTGAAATGTGAGTACCTATCTGTCCTGTACCCATGCAAGTCTCCTTTATCCATACCGTATAAACCCAAATTTGTATCTTAAATTGGAGAATATTTACCTGGTTACTTTTTCTTATAAATACAGGTTTAACCAATTCCACCAACGGTGCATAATATTTTTGTATTGCTGCATGTTATCAGCATTCAATCCAATATAGTCAATTCAATTGCTACAGCAATGATGCCTAAGTATTTTTTTTAAAGAATGACCCTGGACCACCACACACCTTTTTTTTCAACCCTCTCCTTTCCTATACTCCAGTCCTGCTCTGCTTATGCCTTTGGTTCCCTTCCCAAATACAAGTTCAACCACAAACAGTTGAACCTGGCAAATGCCATGCTACAATTGGAAGTGAAGGTGTCCATCCCTCTCAACCCACCCAGCACACTCATTTCAATCCCCTCCTTCATGTGATTAGGAATGCAATGCAGCTGGTACTTGCTGGGCCAGCGTCCAGTTCGATCAGTGGCCTGATCCAGCTTATCACATCATGAGGTCATGCTAGCACTGACAAAAGGAAAGGACAAGGTCTGAAAAGCCAGGTGCAGAAGAGAGGACCCTTCCTTTCCAGCAGCTTTCAGGGATTTATGTAATGGATTAAACTGATTTTGAAAGTACAGCATTAGTCACAATGGTACACTGATCATCAAAACACATTATTATCTTCCTGCATTCAGTACACTGAATTTCACTGCACACAAGAAATTCTAGGAGTCGTTTAGTTTATTAAGAAGTGAACATCCTCAAAATTACTAGTAAAATATCTGCATGCCCTACTGTAAGACAGGTATTTATAACTCTGTGGCAATAAAAAGATCTTTTGACAACAGGAGTGCAGGGAATCCTGCCAACATCTGCACGTGTACAAACATCTCTGTTCTGGCTCCCTTCCAACTGGCATGTAACAACCACATCTACACTTCATTACCCAAGTCAGTAGCCAAAGAAGGGGATAAAAATATGTACAAGTTCCTCATTGAGCAGTTTTATGCTCACTCAGTGAATTCGACAAGAATATTAATTGATCTGTTGTCTTTGCAAGCAGAGATTTGTGTCTTTCTGTACTATTCTATTTCCAAAACATCTTTCTAGATGAAATTACAGCTAACTTAATATGAGGATTTTTAATTTTTCTTCATGTACCAGACTTTTGAAAGCAAGTAAGATATGATACAAATTTGTATGGCCATTGAACTTGTTTTCCATGAACAAGTTGCAATTATAAAAAAGCTTAGTAGATAGCTGTGAAAAATCTCAGATTTCTTTGTAGTAATGCATAACATTTTAGTTTTTATTTTAATTCTCAAATTACTATTAGTATATTTAATGAGACAATTCTGTACTCGAGTATGCTATTTCAAGACCAGAACCAGCTATCTGACAAAAGAATCTGCAATCCTGATACACCCACTCACATTTTATCTGTGAATATACACACAAATGCCATGGAAACCACAGATAATCAGGCCGTTAATTGTGTTTTAAAATATATTAATGCATATGAAAAACTAAAAGCAGGTATCTTAGTAAGCTTTTTCTCATTACAGTTGTTATCATAGAATGGTTTGGGTTGGAAGGGACCTTAAAGATGATCTCCTTCCTCCTCTCTGCCATCGGCAGGGACACCTTCCACTAGATCAAATTGATCAAAGCTTTACCCACCATGGCCTTGGCTACCTTTCTCTATTCACAGAGAAATAAGCATAAGTTTCTAACAGAAAGAATGAAAACAGTTATTATAACAAAATCCTCCACTACCTCCACTCCCAGTGACACATACATCAAAAAACTCTTCCAGTTGCCCTAATTAGTATAGCTACAAGGTATCTACACAAGGCTTAAAAATCTAAGCAAACCCTGTCAAAGGGACAAAGAACAGTTTGTTCCTGAAAGCATAATACTACATTTGTCTTAAAAAACAAAACAAAATTATAAAACCACTGTAGTTTCAAAATAAATATTGAGAATTAGTAGGATGAATTTTTCATTTCACAGAAGCACTATCAGTGCATTTGCTGTCCTCACTTCCATCTGTTCAAACATGAGAAGATATACAAATCTCCCATTGGTTTCAAATCTTTAGAGTTGTGAATTAGGTCACACAGTGAAACCTCACCAGCTTGAAGCTGGTAAGACCTATTGTAGTCTGCAATAACACAAATCCCCTCTGAATTAAACACTTAAAATAATACTAGTTTATCATAATCAAGCGTATAATTCATCCTAATAATCAAGTCCAAAAAAAGCCAAACCAGTTTGCAACTGACATCTTTAAGCTACTGTTCCAACGTAGAATTAAAAACAATGATGTGCTCCGCATTTTCAAAACTACTCTAGGTGACGCTATATGTCACTACCAATTTTTGTATAAAGTGAGTTCCATCTAAAGAAAACAAAACAACAAAGAGCTACACCTTAAATATCATGAAATTAAAAGACATACGTAAAACAGAGTGGGGACTTCTCTTCCTATTCCTTATGAATGTGACTACCTCTACAGCAAAATTAAACTCTTTTTGATGCCTTCTTCACTTAAATCATCCTACTAAACTGTGTTTGCCCAGGCACAAACTGGCATGGCAAGTAGAATTTAAATAATATGCTCTTCCTCAAATGGAAAAAAATTAGTTCTCTCTCACAGAGTACTGTTGATTCTGCAGCGTAAACAGAACTAACACTTGCATTAGTCACTGAGGCAAGTAACTAAAGCTCTGGAACCACAAAAAGCTGGAAGTGGATTTTACAAGGCGAGTTTTCAGCTCAAAGAAGGTTAAAGAGCACAGTCGAAATGCAGACACCTTCTTATGTCAGGAATTTACCTGTATTCTAGAAGATACGTATTCAAACGTATTTGTGAATGCTAGTGAGAATAATGAAAACAATTTCATTCTCAACTATATGCCAAATCATTTGACATCCCACAGAAGTTAAGCATATACATATCTACAGCCTACACACCCAGTGGATTTCATTGAACATTCCAAATATTAGTGTTCCCACTGAAACTATGTTGCTTTCATTTATTTGAATTTTGTTCAGTTTTATTACATTTCAATCAGTTACTACATAAAATTCATGCCAACAAGTGGAACATATCAGGCTTGACTGACACAATATAGGACAAAAACACACAGACCTCTCTAATTACTCAGAAGTTGCTCAATGATTAAGTTGAATGCTTGAACAGTAAAAGTTGTATTTTACAATGTCAGCAGAGGTATGTCATTTCTCAAACAAATTAATGAATAATGATTAAACACTAGAACTACAATAAAATTTAATGTTGCATTAGTTTTTACCTTTTCATATTAGTCTGTAGTTCATATTCAGATTAAATTTGCAACATCTCAGTTATGAGCCTGGAATGTATCACTATAAAGAACTCCTGGCAGAGATGGACTACTCTTATCTCAGAAAGTTAATCTGCAAAATTAAAGAGACTAAGAGCCTTAATTACTTAATTCAGGGAAGTAAAACACAGCTCCCTCTCTACACCAGATATACCAGAAGAAAACGGACAACCCTGGTATTTCAAGGTTTGGAATGTGGGGTAACACACTTTTTCTGTGTTACTGAAAACTGCAGAGAGTTACAATTTATCAGGAGGATTTCTGTTTAAGTCTGTATGGTGATTTCTCAGGAGCCTCCAAATTACAACAGTCATTCATCATAATACATACCCCGCAATAACTTCAAACATTTCTAGGCGTTTCTTACACTTTACTGACATGTCTTTACTGTAGGAAAGTTTCACCAGAGAGAAGAATGAAAACAGTTTTGATCATGTGAGGAAGATGATTATTAAATATGGTAACATGACAAGTACGAGCCAGTTCTGGCCTAATATGTACACTCATATGTCACTGCAAAAAATAACTCTTCAGTTTTCAGTATGATCAAATCAGTGAAATATTTCTGTAATACGATGTTACTCAATTTTAATTCAACAAAAGAGTATTTTTTCATTTCTCTTTAAAAATGCACACAATGGAAATTCAGGGACAGACAACAAATTCACCCCCTTTCTCCACAATACTTAGAACTATTTAAAACAGGATTCAATAAAGACTGAAGCCTCACTTTAACACCTAAAATTCAAATCCTTTGCTTTCTGAATTATCTTTTCTACAGATGTCAGTTGACTGATGTGTGCAAAAAAAAAAAAAAAAAAAAAGTTCAATTGCATGCAAGCAATTTGCGGAGGCAGGAAGTCCTGATTTATAATCATCTGGAGCAGAATACAGTGAATGTTTTAAATGAAATCATATACAAAATTACAGATAATCAAAAAGCCTCAAAGCAACTGGAGATAACACGACTAGCAACAACTGATCTCAAACTAGGCTTAACTTCTTCATAAATATCAGAGGAAAGTATTCAACATGTTAAAATCCTACAGATTAAATACTACTCAGTATGTCAAAATGACAGCATTTGTATGAACCAGGACTTAAGTAATTCAAGTCCACTAGATGACACACCAGGTAGTACAGATAACTGCCTTAAATCCACCACTTGGTATTTAGCATAGGAATTGCGTATCAGAAACACCAAACTGAGTAATGAAGAAAGTTTAAAAGGCACCAAGTATTAAAACTGGATGCATTCTACCAATGTAATTAGAATAGAACTACAGAAAATAACCTATGACTGGAAGAGTGTGCATGATAAAAAAAGAAAAGAGAAATCCCAAGCAAGAAAATTTGCCATTTACTTCATACTGAGTTATGTGTAGATCAGCAAAGTAATTCTGTAAAAGATTTAGCTAAATTGCTACTTTGAGTGAATTCAGCGCATGGAATTGTTTCAGAGAGATCACAGTTTATGTTTTAATATATGTTTACCAGATGTCAATTATTGCTCTTCCCATAACAAAACCAAACAGAAACCCCAATGATGACATGAAGAGAAACCAGAAGAATTTTAGGTTATGTGGCAACAGACTGTTCATGCAGAGTAATTATACTAGGAATAGAGATACAGCTGTTGGGTTTGTTTTGGTTTGGTTTTATTTCTCCACAAGGAATAACGATGATCAGAAGTTGTGAGAAAAATAAAGTCATTAAGCTTAACTATTTAGAAAGCTAAATATGTATTTAAGGGAAGGGCAACAATTTACACAATCTATTTTAAAAAATGCAGACATACTGCTATTTTCCATATTGGTATTTTAATTTTCCTTAGTATCAGAAAAATAGAAAGTCTTCAAGACTTGTAATTTACATACAAGATACAAGCATTCACCATCATTTCTGAAGAATCTCCATTTTAAATTGGTTGTTAAAAGCTACAGCTTGAAACAAAGCTGCTTTAATGCACTCTGAATATAATTCACAGACACCTTCTATAGTTTAAAAAAACCCCTTTACTTGCAAGAATTGCAATTACTTTTAATAATAAAGTTCATGTGCAAACTTCAGTCTTGTTTTGTGTGCTGGTTTTAGCTGGGATAAAGTTAATTTTCCTCATACTAGCTGGTATGGGGCTGTGTTTTGGATTTGTGCTTGAAACATTGTTAATAGTTCAGGGATGTTTTTGTTACTGCTAACCAGTGCTTACATAGAGCCAAGGCCTCTTCTGCTCATCCCACCACCCCCACCAGTGAGTAGACTGGGGGCGCACAAGGAGAAGACACAGCCAGGACAGCTGACCCAAAGTATATTCCAAACCATATAGCATCGTGCTCAGCAACTGAAAGCTGGGGGAAGAAGAAACTCTAAACCCATTTTTTAAGTGATGGCATTCGTCTTCCCAAGTAATCATTACATGTGGAGATCCTTCCCAAGTAATTGTTAACTCATGGAGATCGCTGAACACCTGCCTGCCAACGGGAAACTGTGAATGAATTCCTTGCTTTGCTTTGCTTGTGTGCACAGCTTTCACTTTACCTATTAAACTGTCTTTATCTCAACCCACGAGTTTTCTCACTTTTATTCTTCTAATTCTCTCCCTCATCCCCAAGTAGCTGTGTGGTGCTTAGTCACTGGCTGGGGTTAAACTGCAATGGTTGGATAACAAAGCAAATGCACTGTCATTTTAATAATGCATCTGGCAGCACCGTACACCAATACAACAGCCAACACAAAGGCAAGACTGCATATTGCAACCAGCTCTAGATGGACTTTTGCCACAATTTATAGAACTTATGTTTCAGTTTTGCCAGGACAGATGTAAACTGTCTTTTCAGCTAACCATAAGATCTTAGAAGGAATACAACCACTTTACCAAAAAACCTACACTTTTCTTATCTAGAAACAATTTCTCACCTCAGCCATTGTGAGTTATACTGTAGTTTCCCCAACCCCCCGAACTAAGAATACCCCACTTTGCTCTGGTTTTGGGCTTTACTTGTTTTGAACAGTTTTGGGGGTTTTTGTGCTTAAGCACAAAATTTAAAAATTTGCCACAGGTCTTCATGTGTTGGACAACACATGGTTGCATACCATGGCTCACAGTGTGGCAGCTCTGGTGGCACAACAGCAGCTCAGAAACGGTTAAGAGCCACAGTGGTTCTATGTAGGAAATCTGGAGGCTGATAAGAGATTAGTGCAGGAGCTCTATGGAAAATATGAGGCATGTCTAGAGAAAGCTCAGCCATTTCCCCAGATCTGTCCGTTGAACTGTGCCTTGGTTTGGGGAATAAATCTTTTTAGGAACTGGGGGGGGACGCGGAAGGAATCTGTGTAAGAATCGACGACTGAACAACTACCTTAGTCTTTACTGAAATTAACAATATTTTTGGTTCTGTAATGGTAAGTTTATGTTTCTATTTGCCAGTGAAGATAAAAATTAATGGTGTTACTTCATGAAGTTGAATAGCATTCTTTATTAAGTGTACATCATGGTCAAAAAAAAAAAAATGAAAGCAGTTTCTCCACTACACTTATTTTTAAAAAACAAACTAGAAGGTGGATGGTTTAAGAAGTCATAGGGTAAGGATAAATTTACTTCCATCCATGCTGGTTCTATGAATTATGCAAGAAGTGAATATTTACACTGCACTAGGTCCATAATCCAATTTATTTTTAAAATTTTGCTATTTCTTCACAAGGCAACTTTGGCCAACCTGTATTACCAAATGTCTCATGCACATAGTCATCATATTCAATCAGGAATCAGATATCATGCACAGATCCTATCTTCCAGGTGATTCCTATTTAAAATACTGTTTTCCATTAAATGAGTTGAAGGGAACATCAGCACGATTTTTGTTGCTTTTATCTGAATAAGCTGTTCATGTTTATATAAAACATAAACATAATACATAAAAAAATCTTTATATAAAAAAGATGTAGCAAATTTTCATTATAGATCAGAATTTATTCTACTAAAAAGTATTTGCCTTTATTGCAGAAAAGGACTACTAGAAAAGGGAAGGAAAAACCCAAACCTATCAGAAGTTAAATCTTAAACATTTACATTTCCAGTTAAACAATTCTTTCCTCAACCCTCGCATACAGGTTGTTTAACTCAAATGTAAATTCAGATAAAAAAATGTTAGAAAACTTCGAGTAGTTTAGTGAGATTTTACAAAAATAAAAATAATACTTTAATACCCAGAAAAGATGTAAACTGTACAGAATAGTCAGGCAGCTGTCCTTCCATTTGCTCCATGAAGTAAAATGGCAAAAGGGGCTGACTTCTTCACTGAGTATACGTATGCAACTATTTAAGAAATGTGGATAAAGAAGGTTAACAAGAAAGCTATAAGAAATACAAATATTGAGTTAGGATTACAATAAATAATTATACAAAACTGTGCTGGTTTACTACTATTCAGAAACTTGTAACAAAAGTATACTATGCTATGGGTTAAAGCACCACCTGAAAACTTCCTACATTCCTACTTCCTACAAATGCTGCAAGTCAGTTGTGACAATATGCAGCTTGTAAGCAACACCACTTTAGGAATAATCCATATTCCAAATAGGCTTCCAGCTGAAATCCCAATCTAATAGAAAGTATTGTAATCCACAAATCACGCTCTCTAGTACACGACTGCAGTGAATTTTCTGTTAAAAAAAAAAAAAATAAAAATCAAAGATCAAGCTTTAAATTCAGTGCCTATTTACATTTTGCAGCTCCTATAATTTAACAACACAGAACTTAATGTACTGAACATGGAAGAGTTTATAAGTTATCCCCACTTCTAAACCAAAACTGTTATTCATGACAGTGATTTAAACAGTCACAGTTGTGTTTCACGAAAGGCTCGAGGCAAAAACTACCAATACTTTGCCTTGTGCCTTCCAGTGACAACCAGACAGCATCAGTTAAATGCATCAAAATTCTACTTATTTATTTAAAAATAAAATCTGATTCTTTACATGATGTCATGCAGGTTCCTTTCCTGGAAGCAGCTGATTTTTAGAACAAGCCTACAAGTCTCATTCCCATGCCAGTATCTGCCCTCATCAATACTGCAGAAGCTACACCATAAGATGTTTTACATATCTTATGTATAAATACAAGCAAACTTCTCAGCAGTCAGTTATCAATACTGGAAAATAACTCCACCTCTCATAAAGAATGCCTTGCATCTTGCTGTTGCAATAGCTCCATACCACAGAATTATCTGTTCCTTACATGTTTCTCAAGTAAAGCCTGAGAATGGAGAGGTATGTGACACATTATGCGAAGAAGAGTTCCTTCAGATTCGTATATTTAAGATACTTCATTTCCAGCTGAGGGAAGGTATTCAAATCTAAAGTACCCATTACCAAAGTTGATGAATACTTTCCTGCAGAACACATTAAGAGTGTTTTAACACACAAAGCTGACCTGAAGTTGCCCAGAAATACTTTCCAGGATATACCTATTCATGAAAATTTACAAAACTCTGCAAAACACTTTTCCTCTGATAAGAAGCAACAGACAACATTACCACACTCTGGACTGGTAAAGGCTGCCTCACTTCCCATCAATTTGACCTGCTTTGCTCTCAACAGCACCTTCCCTATGATAAACGCAAGCAAAGTACTTGTTAAGTTCATGTCCACAGATTTTCATCTCTTCAACAGATCTGTTTGACAGCCTCAGGGCTCATCCACAGCTTATCAAGAAGCTGACAGGAATGAAGGCTTTTAAATTAACTCTTGCTGGGCACTGCCTTTGATTTACACCACAACAGTGAATGATGCAATTGTGCCACAAAATAAATTCGCCCCACAAATTATGAGGAAACATACAGAGCTCTTTTCTGGCCATCTAGGTCTACGCTTGGTAAGTTGGAATCAGTGTTCAAACCAAAACTGTAAGCTGTATGAAATGCAGCCAAAACAAATCGATTCTCAAAGAACATCCAAAGAGACTCAGCAAAGCAAAGCAAAGCAGTTTTGATTTTCTTACTTAAGTGGAGTTTCCTTTTTCACTGTGCTCAGGAGCAACTTCACAGCAAAATGGAAGAGACATACTGTGCCCTGCGTCCGCTGAGAAACAAACTGAAAACTTAACTTGAAAATAAAACCTAAGAGCTGTACATGGAGACACTGAAGGGCATACTACTCAAAAACATGTTTTTAATTAAGTGGAGTTCATAAATGCGTTTTCTAGAAATTAGTCAGTAGGTGAATTTGCTGGAGGGCAAAGCCTGCAGCACTGCCTTCTAAGCATTAGGTATTTCTTGGCCTCTCACTAGAGAAACAGCAGATGTTTATAACAGTAATCATGCAGTGATGCTTCCAAACGTATCTGCAAATATTTTTTTTTAATCAAACATCAGACAAAGGCAAGGACAGTTCAGTAGCTAGTCAAAACAATTCTGAGTCCAAACTTACACACTAAAGGGATACTTGGAGTTCCCTCAGTAGTGTGAAGAGCCGAAACACAAACCTCCCCATGTAAACAGATATGCAACAGAAGCAACTAAGTGGTGCTACGGAATAAGTTTCCTACAATTTTTTCACGTACAAATTTACTTAGCAGTAAAGCACAAATTTCTGACCTGTGAACACAACCAGTCTTCCCAATTAAAGAATATAAAATATGCAACTGCTGAAAAGAGAATACCATTCACGTATTTTTCACTCCATTTTCAGGCTACAAAACGCCTATTTCTAATTTTTACCAACAGGAAAACAAAAATTATATTTAGTTCCCATAAGAACACGACATAGCATGAGTTAGTTTTTGACAGGGAAAGTGCAACAATAAAGTTTATGCCCACTATCTGCTGAACTATACCATAAGAAACTAATCACCGATTCCCATAGCTGCCTAGTAGTATATGCATTATGGGAGACGCCATAGGATTATAGCCAAACACTTAACTGTAAGACAGAGATAAATCCACCAGAAAGCATCTATCTGCCTTTCAGCATGCCACCCCGCCTTGCTTCCTGCAGAATAGCTGCTTGCTTTCATCGTTCGCTGCCGAGCAGACAAGCAAGCTCCCTGCCTAGATGGGAAAGGCAAGAAGGATGAAGAAGGAGTTTAATGCCTCGGGGCACAGTAGCAAGTGCGTAGAGCAACACAAATCGGGAAAACTATAATGAAGTCTTTGAGAAATAAAGACAGACTACGAGACTACGTGAAATAAAGAAATGCTCCTGCTCAGGGTGGGAATCATAGACCCTCTCCTCAACCCGACCAGCTCATGCCTTTACATAAGAATCACTGTTAGGGAAAAGAGGAGGGCCCCGGCGTCCGGCTGTCTGAGCCCCGCTCCCCTGCCCACGGGCACAGCTGCGTACGTCCGGCGCGGCGGCAAAGGAGACCCCGGCCACGGGAGGGGCCCAGGG
>NW_009925019.1:0-18189 GCF_000696875.1 Nestor notabilis
ATCTGAGCATGACATGAATGGTATGGAATAATGAATGGGTGGATAAAAACACCGACGTTTTTAGTTGTTGCTAAGTAATGTTTACTCTGACCAAGGACTTTCTCAGTCTCATGCTCTGCCAGGGAGGAGGGGAAGCTGGGAGGAAGCAGAGACAGGACACTTGACCCAAACTGGCCAAAGGCGTATTCCATACCACAGCACGTCATGCCCAGAATATAAACTGGGGGGAGTTACCCAGAAGGCCCAGATTGCTTCTCAGGTTGGGCTGGGTATCGGTCGGCAGGTGGTGAGCAATTGTATCCTCTCCTCTTGTTATTTCCCTTATCATTATTATCATTATTATTATTGGTAGCAGTAGTGGTTTTGTATTATACCTTAGTTACTGGACTGTTGTTATCTCAATCTGTGGGAGTTACATTCCTCCGATTCCCCTCCCTATGCCTCTGGGAGCAGGGGGAGGAAGGAAGAGGAGGGGAGTGAGTGAGAAGCTGCATGGTTCCGAGTTGCCTGTTGGGCTTAAACCACGACAACAGACTAGACCGAAAAATTGGATTTCTATTCTATTAAATCGAATCTAGCTATGAAAACTTCTGATGTAATGTTGTAATCTAATTCTTAATTTTACATATGGATAAATTATTTGATATGTCTTTCCAATGTAAAGATCCAGAAACAAAGTCTCTGTCATCATTAAGCTACACTGCTTTTAATGACGTTTAAAATAAATATGCTGCAACTGGTTTACGGAGCTAGGCCAGCAGTAAGAGTACCTAATACATATTATAAAATAATGAATACAACTTAAAGCAAAAAATCTCCTAGAACTAAGCCTGAGAAACTTTTCTACATATTTCTCCCCCATGCGGCGCTTCAGTCAATACGAGTTCATGGAAATCGTTATTTATGTATATTTTTCTGTCTTAAAAAAAAGAAGGTTTGATAAATTCTTTCTGAATATATTCAGTTCAGAGAATTTGGAGAAAAACTCCTGTGTTGCTTAACCTCTGAGTAGGGACAACACAGGTAGTTGAGAACCCAAGATTATATACAAATTCCTTTACCTCAAAAAAGGGGGAAAAAAGAAGGAAAGAAAAGAGAAAAGATGCTTACCTGACCAAGTCAGCTGAAAAAGCCACAGGTCACAGGCAAGTTACACAACCAGGAAGAATGCACATATCTGCAAGCAACAGTGATGACAGAAGAACCTCTCCATGAAGAAGGTCACATACAGCATCCAAGCTGTTGTCATGCTTACAGGCACAACTCCATCAAGGCTGGCCAGCACCACAGAGAAGAAAATGGCTGAAAAGCAAAGTCTTACTAGGAAAAATCTTCACATGAACATTGTTTTCCCTTTTTCTGTCTGGTCATCACATTTTTCACTTAGGGGACTGATAAAGCAAATAGATCATCTCTTTATACTGAGAATTTAGGAATTTCCTATTTAATTATACCTTTCCAATATTTAATCTACATTATCTGTGTTACTGGTTGCAGGTATTTTTGCTGTTTCACATACCAAGGTAGCTGTAGTAGCAACATTTTTTTGGGGGGGTTCTCTAGTTCCTTTTTTAAATTTCCTGACTCTTTCTTCAGTGATGCAGGTATAATTCAAACAATCGTTAATTGCCTCCTCATTGATTTTTTTCTTCATGCACAAATACACCCTGGTTCTTATTCTGTAGCAGAAATAGGCTGTACATGTGCGTAGTTCAAAATGCTAAGCATCTTTAATTTCCACTAAAATAAACAAGATTTATCTTTAAGCATATTTTTCTTATAGCACAAGAGATACCCATGTGTGAAATCAGGAACGGAAGGCAGATCAGCATGGCTGAGTAAGGACCTCCTGGTCAAGCTAAAGTATAAGAAGGAAATGCACAGGCAGTGGAACTAAGGACAAGCTTCCTGAGAAGAATACAGGGATGCTGCCCAGATGTGTAGGGATGGGATCAGCAAAAGTATGGCACAGTTGGAGATGAATTTGTCAAGGGATGCAAAGAATGGTAAGGACTTTTATATATACATTGGGCAGAAAAGGAAGGTTAAAGAAAATGTATCTGTCCTGATAAATAAGACAGGAGAACTGGTGACAAACAAGATAGAGAAGGCTGAGGTACTCAATAACTTTTTTTTTTTTTTTGCCTTATTTTTAAATGGCAATCTCTCTGCCAATATCTCTCAAGCTCCTGAACAAGGCAGGAACTGGGGGAATGAAGTCACCCTCTTTGTGGGAGAAGATCAGGTTTGAGACCATCTAAGAAACCTGAACATATATAAGTCCATGTGACCTGATGAGATGCATCCCAGGGTCTTGAAGGAATTAGCTGACTAATCTAGTGGCCTTCTATGACAGAGTGACTAGATCAATGGACAAGGGAAGATCCATGGACGTCATCTCTCTGGACTTCTGTAAGACCTTTGATATGGTCCCCAACAATATTTTTGTTACTAAATTGAAAAGATTCAGGTTTGTTAGATGGACTGTTAGATGGATGGATGGATTGTTAGACGGCTGGATGTCCATGTCCAGAGAGTCATAGTCATCAGTTCAATGTCCAAGTAGAAACTAGTAATGAATGGTGTCCCTCAAGGGTCCATACTGGGACCAACACAATTTCATACCTTCATCAGTGACATAGATAGTGGATTTGAGTACACTCTCAGCAAGTTTGGAGGTGACAGCAAGTTGAGTGGTGTAGCTGATGTGTTTCAGGGAAGTGATGCCATCCAGGATGCAGTGAGTGTCCCATCACTGGAAGCGTTCAAGGTCAGGTTGGATGAGGCTTTGAGCAACTTCATCTGAGAGAAGATATCCCTGCCCATGGCAGGGTATTTAGAATTTAGAGGTCACTTCCAACCCAAAAAATTCTCTTACTCTATGATTCCATGATCCGTAAAGTGATGATCGTATTAGTTTATAATACATCTTCCGGTTCTTTCAGATAAAACACACAGTAGCATTCTAAATAATGTGATTTCCCAAAATGGGCACTTTTGTGTAATCTTTCTCAGATTTATTAATTACTAACTTACATTGAGCATTTCTAAAAATCTTTTATAATATTTTATTCCAGCTAAAAAATTCGAAAATTAGCTGAATTGTAATGGATGGGAACCTAGCTGAGAGCTGATTCCCTCTTGTGACTGAAAGACATAGCAAAATATGTTTTTTGTCAAAGTGAATTTGGTACAGTATGTTTATGTTCATTGTGACTGTTTGTCCTAAAAAGGCAGGAAAACATAAGGGTGCAGATGTTCTGTGACCTTCATACTTGGCTGCACTGGGGTGCCTGGCCAACGCTCTCAGCATGGATAATAGTGAGATCATGAGAAACTGCAAGGCCCCACAAGTAAACAATTAGAAAACTGGCATAAATCAAGTTGTTTTGCTAAGGGTATAAAAGCAGGATCCTCTTGTAGATGAATCCAAAGCCTCACCTATGGGTGGATGCACTGCACAGGATCTTTCCCAATTACCTGAGACTCCCAGCATCAGCTGTAATGGGGCTGCCAACCTTGAAGTCTGGCCCTGGATGATGATTCCTTAGTAATTCGTGATGTATTTCTTCTTAATCTCTGTTCTCTCTATGCAGTAATGATTTGATGCATTGCTAATTTTAATCTGTACTTTACACATGTATATAATATATATATGATTTTCTTTATTATACTTATTTACTGTATATATAGAGATATATAACCAGTTCACGTTAATGTGCTTGTTTGCTTTAGTGTGCTTATTAGCTTTAGTGCGCTTGTTTAATAACCTGTGCATATTATACAGCTAGTATATTGTCATTTTGTTGCATACCCTGCCTATCAGCAGAACATAAATGCATATCAAACATGCAGAGGATAACTAGAGTAAAAGAAAAAAAAATATTAGCTAGAAAGATATGTTTTGAAATAATAAGAATGTTAAAAAAATACTTTTAAGGAATAAAGCCAATGAACATTATCCAACAAATGTAAGCAGTATTGACACTTCCTAATCTGGAGCCTGTGTATACAACCATTCCAATGAAGCATACATTTCTTCTTTCTTTTCTTAAATTGATGTCCTCTCAGCAAAAATAATTTTGCTTATAAGTGCTTGAAAAGTATACCAATTTACAGAAATCATCCGCAGGACGTAATTGCCACCTAGTATTCCAGGCAGCTTTGCTCATCTATGGGGAGAAAGAAATAGATAAGGGTGAAACATAAAAGACAAACAGTGAGAAAGAAGTGGAATTATAGACTGCTGAGAAGAAAAACTACTGCTATCAGTCTTGCCAGCTCATGAGAAACTGATCTGCAATTCATGAATGTGACAAAATGCATTCTCCTTACAAAACAATAAAACAGAAAGAAGACAGATAGAGAGGGGCAGAAGGAAAAGTGCCCTGCCCAGCTACAGAACTGTGAATAGTATTTCCACTTAGGCAGATCCTTTGTGTGTTTACAAAACAGGGGCATGAGGAATACAGCAATAAGAAAAAAAAATAATTTTTACAATTGAAAAAAATGAACCCCACAAAAATGAAAAGGTAAATGAAAATTATTTAAACTGATATATAATATTCTGATAACTGAGGAATCCTCAAAGCCTCATAGCCTTCATTTGAGACGCTGTGAGAAAAATTGTTTACTTTTTTCTTGTAATCTAGGTTTCTTTCCAGCTGATAGAAGCTAAGATTGTTTTATGTGTTTTCTGTTGTTGTTTTGCTTTTTTTCATAAAAGTAGAGCTCCTGCAATCCTTTGTCTATGACTCTTCTTTTTGTCTTATTACTCCATAGTAACCAGGTGTCTTTTTTTCCTTCTTCGTATTCGCATATCTTTAAACTCATTGGATGGGAAATTGCTTTTTGTCCTCTCTGTTGGAAATGCACGGGTGTTGTTTTGCTTCTGAAAGCAAAGAAAGGAAGCTTCATGGATCAGAGTAAGTAGAGTTTTTATGAGTCTAGGTATTTTAAAATCAAGTCAAATAATACATGCTATGATTACTCAATCAAATGCAAGAGTGGTACTCAACTGCTCTTTTCAACTTTATCAACTATGGACAAATCCCCTCACAGATTTTTATATTACTTCTTCCTCCATGAGATTCTTGGCTCATTTTAAAACCCATCTCTAAGACTTCTAGCCCTGGATCAACATTCTGGAGTTTCAGATTAACATGAGGAAATAGGATAATCTCTGATGTAAGAGGTCTTAAATCAAATGGCTACCCTGACGTCACACCGTAGAAATCCTTATTTTAACATACTCACCTTCACAATAAGACGTTTTTAGAGCATTACAGCATCACTGTCTCCAGAGCAAAGGGTCTGTGTGTTCTTGTGCATCAATGTTTCCATTACAAGTCCTTTTCATCCTCTCTTTTTCTCAAGTAACAAATTCCTTCTGCTTTTTGTATCCGTATGCAGAACAAATAAGGGTGATATAATTTAGGATTCTGTAGAAGTGAGTAGCATTTGAATTTCAAAACCTTCAATTGCTAAGAGATTTCAAGTATTATATAGTTATTTCACAGTTTGAGGGATACCAAGAGATGATACGATATTCTATTCTCTCAATTTGCTCAGGAAAGCTCCCTATCCTCTTAAGATTGAAAAATGAAATAAAGCACAGTTAAATTTAATTTCAAATTGGATAGGTACTTTTTTCCTTCTATAAAGCCAACCATACCCTGGACTGCATCAAAAGGAGCGTCACCAGCAGGTCAAGGGAGGTGGTTCTGCCCCTGTATTCCACTCCCGTGAGACCCCACCTGCAGTACTGCATTCAGCTCTGGGGGCCCCAACAGAAGAGAGACATGGACCTGTTGGAGTGAGTCCAGAGGAAGGCCATGAAGATGGGGAACAGTTGGACCTGATGATCTTGAAGGTCTTTTCCAGCCTGGTTGATTCCATGACTCCATGACTCCATATCTCAAAGGAATTACAGTAACAGATTAAAAGTAATGTGCAGGATCACAATTATGTTGTACTTGTCCAAAGTGAATAAAATAGAATTAATTTCAGATTTATAATCACAAGGAATGAGGCTAATGAAAGGCACTAATTACATCCTTTTAATGTGCTAAGCATGAGTATGAACTATGCATTATTATTTTGATGGAGAAGCATAGGTTTTCAGGCAAAGTTCTAGGCGATGGAGAAGAGTCTATACCTTTAAAAATAGCAAAGATGTCTGGGATATCAGATTTTCTTTTTGGTCGTTGGAGATGACGCTTTTCAAAACTTTATTTTATATACCTGTAGTAAGGCCAGGAAGAGATAACTGACTAATTCCCATTTTCTGAATGTTCTTTGGAGCATATTTTTGATAACTTTGACTCCTTTTACATCACATTATGTTAATTCTTTACAAACATTTGGCAAATCATTATTTTCTTAGGAATACTTCCAAATAATTATTTTATTTGTGTATCTCAACTTACTCTGGAAAAGTAAATTTTCCCTTACGTGTCACCATAAGAAAATTTAAAAAAACAGTTAGGTGTCCGTGCAGGAAGCAGAAATACAGAGTATGTCAAAGGTATGGAAAAGTAGTTCATAGTAAAATTATAATACTGACTATTTACAAGTAACAGCAAACAAAAGCATTCAAAGAAATACTGAGGAAATTATGTAAATCCCAACCTTAGTGATTAGCAAATGGAAGAGTAAATTAGCTTGTCCTTTAACTGTTATTTCTGAAACACGATTGAATCAACTTTACATCAAGGTCAATAGGAGATTGTCAGCTTCCAGTAACTTTCTGTCAGCCATGCCTGTACTGTTTGTTACCTGTACTCTACCTGTACTGTTATTTTAATATCTAGTATCTAAAATATTGTTTCATAATATATTGTTATACTCAGAACTCAAAAAACCTCTCTGTGAAGATTATCGTCTGAACATACCCTATTCTAGTAAACAGTTAGTGACAAATTTGACATAGAACAAATGGCTCCGAAGAATTTTGTTTGGTTTACCCTGTGAGCAATCTTTATATTACCATGTTAAGGAGTTTTCCTCTTTAAGTGTTTGGTTTGTATAACAATACTGCTTGGGATCCTTAAAAAAATATTCCTGAAATCAAACATTCTCTTTAACAGATGTTCAGTTTTGTACCAAATCTTCCAGTGCCCGTTATCCATTTATGTGCAGTATTCTCCTGAACTAGAAGATGCAGAGATGAGCAGCAAGCTTTTAAGTCATGTCCTGTGGCTGGTTTATCTTTAGGTTCTGTGTCAAAAGTGTGTTCTAAATGGCATAAGTGTCAACTAGTGGAAGTAAAAGTCTTTTAACAAGTACATGTTTTCAAGTTGTGTTGCCAATGCTCTCAAGTGGTAAAGCAGAGAAGCACGGGCTTATTCTCCACACAGCCCTACCAAATAGAGGAAGCCACTCTCCTTCAGTCTGACCAGAACAAGGCATGTGCTGGAATGATTTGTTGAACTGGTGCTTCCAAGTTTATTGAAAGCCCGCTAAGTAAATGAAAAATGTTGCATTAACATTAATAAGCTTCAGAAACTAAAATCCTATGATCTGTAGAGCATGAGGCGGATTTCACAGTAAATCGCCTCACTGCAGTTTTTGAGCTGAACAAATGTAACAAGATTAGAAACCCCTCACATGGGTATTTCTAAATTCACAATATAAATGGATATGTAATGCCTATAGATTTTTTTTTCTTGTCCGTTACTTACCACCAACTAGTAATTCCATCAGATGCATATTCTTCTTCTCTCATAATGCTTTGTAACTAGCTGGACTCAATTAAGCATTAACATAGAATCAGAATGGTTTGGGTTGGAAGCGACCTTAAAGATCACCTAGTTCCAACCTCTCTGCTGTGGGCAGGGGCACCCTCTGTTAAACCACGTTGCTCAAAGCTCTGTCAGCCTGACCTTGAACGCTTCTAGGGATGGGGCATTCACAACTTCTCTGGGCAGCCCATTCCAGTGTCTCACCACCCTCACAGTAAAGAATCTAAATTTACCCTCTTTCAGTTTGAAATCATTCCCCCTTGTCCTGTCACCACATGTCCCTGTAAGAAGTCCCTTGCCAGATTTCTTGTAGGCCTCCTTCAGGTACTGGAAGGCTGTTATAAGGTCCCCCTGGAGCCTTCTCTTGTCCAGTCTGAACAAGCCTGACTTTCTCAGCCTGTCTTCACAGAAGTGCTCCAGCCCTCTGATCATCTTCTTGGCTTCTCTTTTGGACTAGCTGTAGCAGGTCCACATCCTTCTTATGTTGGGGGCCCCAGAACTGCAAACAGTACTCCAGGTGGGGTCTCACGAGAGCAGAGTAGGTGGGCAGGATCACCTCCCTTGATCTGCTGGTCATGCTTCTTTTGATGCAGTCCAGGATACAGTTGGCTTTCTGGGCTGTGAGTGCACACTGCTGGCTCATGTTGTTTCTCATCAACAAACACTCCCAAGTCTTTCTCCTCAGGGCTGCTCTCAGTCCAGTCTCTGCCCAGCCTGTAGCTGTGCTTGGGATGTGGGCTGTTACCAATCACCTCCTTATTTTCCATGTGCCTTAGCATAGTTTCCAGGAAGATCTGAGCTGTGATCTTCTTGAGCATTGAGGTGAGACTGATCAGCCTGTAATTCCCTAGCTCTTCCTTTTTTTCCTTTTTAAAAACAGGGGCTATGTTTCCCCATTTCCAGTCAGTGTGAACTTCATCAGACTGCCATGACTTTTCAAATATGATGGGTAGTGGGTTGGACACTTCATATACTTGTTACCTCAAGACCCACAGATACATCTTATCAGGTCTCATGGACTTGTGCACTTTAGATGATCTCAAACCTGATCTTTTCCCACAGCAAGCAGTTCTTCATTCTCTCAGCCCTTGCCTTTGCCTTCCATGATGGGCAGTGTGGCCATAGGCTTTGCTGGTGAAAGCAAAAAAGTCTTTGAGTAGCTCAGCCTTCTCAATGTTCTGGGTAACCAGGTCTCCCATTTCCTTCCAGAGAGGGCCCACATTTTCCTTACTATCACCAACATACCTATAGAAGCTTTTCTTGTTGCCCTTGACATCCCTGGCCAGATTTAATTCTCTCAGGGCTTTAACTTTCATAACCTGGTCCCTGACTGCTTGGACAACTTATCTGCATTCCTTGCAGGCTACCCCTCCTTGTTTCCAGCTCCTGTAGGCTTCCTCTTTTACTGTTTGAGTTTGTCCAGGAGCTGACCAGGTCTTGGTCACCTTCCAAGTATGACTTGGAAAAGGTAACAACTTTGAGTCAGTACTTCAAAGAATAAAATTTGAAAGACAGACATTTTCATTACTTCTGCACAGCAAGCACACTGATTAGATTGTGAGTTTCTGAATGAAGAAATTATGAAATGTTGGTAAGCAAGTGCTGACATGACAAAATCTGGTTGAATTATTTCATTGATCAGCATCTTAAAAGACAATTTGGCAGCATCTACAGAACAAAAAAGCAGAGAGAGTCCCAAAAATACAGCTGTTAGAGAGAAAAGCTTCCTTTTATGAACAGGTAAGGATTTTAGTGAGAAAGCAAATCAAACTTTGGAAAATGAAAACCTCATTAAGAAATGAAAGCTGGCAGCAAAAGAAAACTGTAAGCCAGGTTGTTCATCCTATCTATGTGTGTCTTTAGCTGGATCAGAGTACTGGCTTGCTTTGAATATCATGCTGTGAACAGTCAAAAAGTCTGCAGACGCACACTCTGCATTGCTTCAGACTTACCCAGCTGAGGAAGGAAACAGAGGTGACAGATCTCAAATTCTTGCCTCACCACTGCACCATGTGCCAAAGGCACAAGGTACATTGCCCTAGAGAAGACAGCCAAAAGGATTGTTTAATTTCATAAACCCTAAATTACTCTTAAATTAATGTTACAACAGGAAAGTGAGAAAGCAGCCTGTAGTTCCTGGTATTGGCAAGCTGAGGATCTCCCATTCCAGCATATCTATCTGTAGATGTACCAGTTGTAGCAGATTATTTTGTACCAGCAGAGCATTGCAGAGGTATCCCACTGGAGCAGTACATCTAGCCCAGCATATTTCATTACAGAAAAAAATGCTGAGCCTGACATTTACATGACCTGTAAATGATATTGATCTTCCTTATTTCACAGTAGACTAACCATGCTGGATGTCACCTCAGGTGAAATGGGTATACTTAGGTTTATGCATATGGTTTTGTGAAGGAACTGTAGTACCAAACATTTTGCTAGGAAAAATCTGCTCATAGCAACTTTGATTCATGAAATAAGCAAAATTAACATTGAATAAATCTACATTTTGTTTGTTGAAGGATCACAGCATTTGACAAATCATCTTGGCCTACCCTGGACACAGGTAACAAGGGGCTATTTAAATGCTTTAACACAGTGATCAAGTCCCTTTCATGTGCCCAAGGGTAACCATGAAATATATGTGAGACTGACAGGGATAAGCACAGAGCATGTTTTTCTTCTGGAATAGCAACTAGAAGCTAAACAGAATACCCTGTGATGAAATAGCACAGGTACCTGAATAACAGGTACCTGAATGACTAACTTCCCTATTGTTTATGGAAGAAAATAGGAGAAAAAAATCAGTTCAACAAACCCAAATACATATACTACCAGTTATAAAACTTTTGGCTGTGAGCACTAGCACTGACCACATGCCAAGTGATTATTCTGAACCTTTAAAGAGAAAGTCATTAAGGATTTAATATGTGGCACCAGTACTGAGATTATAAAACATATGTTGTGCCCTCCTTCACTCACAGCAGAGCCATCCACCCTGGCCTCAGAAATGCACAACAAACACTTTTGTTTGGCATGGGGTAGCTGTGGGTGTCAGTGTGTGTGGAGGGAGGGAAGGCAGCATGTGTTGCCCAAATGTCCTGGAGAGAACTGGGCTGCTGGTGATTTTTATTCCATTACTCTCACCTTGCTCTCCCCTGTTCATCTGCTTGTCGGCCTCAGCTGCCTTGTAAAAGCAAGAGGTGACTTACAGACACAGCAGGCAAGCACAAGTTAGATGTTTCAGCACACAAAAGTGGCTTTTGCATTTTTTCATTTCAATGTGTTAGACAAGGACTAGGCAAACATACACAGAATTAATAGCTTCAGATTGCTAAGATGAATGACAAGGCTGGTATTCTGATGCAAGTTGATAGATGAGCATCCACAGTGACATATATGTGATTTATGGCAAACCCAGCTGAATGGCAGAATTTGTGCCAAAGATTGTTTTTAAAAAGAAAAAGAAAGTGTATGTGGAGATTATTTTTAATTCATTCTACCTTTCAAACACTGGAGTTTTCCAGGAATAACTACAGAGTCATTAACAAATTTTATAAATAAAAGCATTATACAATATATATTATCAACGACTATGCAGCTATACACATAGAGTACAACATTTCAAGAACATGAACATGATTCTTGTTTTTTTCATGTAAACTACATTAAGCTTAAGTATATGAACATATCTCTGACAAACTGAACTGATCTGAGCACTTTGTTTTGAAAACTGAAAACACGACTGAAAATTGAAAAAGCTGGGAAAAAAATACATAATTCCTCTTCCTCTGTATTATATTCTAAGCAAGTCAAACAATTTATTTCCTATGTCATCTCTTTTCTTCTCTATCTGGTATAGTTTTCTTTTAATCATATGATCAGTTTCACTCCCCGTTTTATATTAAGATTTTGTGAAATTTTTTTAGTGAGTCCCTGTTTTCCCTGCATGCATGCTGTGTACCTTAGATTTCATATACTTTTTATTTAGAATATGACAATTTGCAGTATATTGTAATCTTCTGTATTCTGTTGTGTCTTTGTTTTGTCATACACTTTTTTATTAGATATATAAATTACTGTATGGTGGTAGATTTTTGTCAGTTGAAGTCTCTGACTATACATTAGAGGTGAGACCTTGCTTGTTAAATCAAGCTATGATGAATAGCATAAAATTTCCATTCACATCCTTCAATTCTGTTAAAAATATATTTTAGGTTGCTGGATAATTAACTTTTACTCCTCTTTAGGTATAGGCTGGAGTTCTCAAGGACCTGCAGGATTAATGTACCATAGAATGTGCGTCTTAAAGGAGAATGACATTACCATTCAGTGCCTCGTACTTCAGATGAGTCAATTACAAAATTTCAGTGATGGCAACACCACTAAGGTGGGGTTTTTTTTAGTTGAAAAGTGGCAAAATAATTAAGTGTACCTTCCATTTTAATGCTTTCAGATGTGTTCGTTGCAAGCACTAAATTCATGCTGAATGCAGACTGAAAACTGATGAATTCAGAGAACTTGTGAGGGAAGAGCAAAACATGTTGGGACTGTATGAATGTATTTATTAGAAAACAGCATAGATATAGCCTGCATGGTCAGGGATTAAAGATTTATTAGCTCTTGGTTCCTACATATTTTTTGATTAGCCAAATTTTAAGGCTAATGTTCACACAAATATTGTTGAGGAATGCAGAGGATTCAACTAAGTCTGCTTTTGACTGTATGGACTACAGTTGCATAAAAGAGTTCACACGAATCTAAAGAAAAAAGGAGCTTCTCAGAAGATCTTTTCTTAAAAAGAAACAAAAATGTTTGCAAAAAAAGCCACTGCATTGTCAGGGATATTCTAAGACGCAAGGAAGGTCAACCAAGAACAACTAAGAAAACTCAGATGAGAAAAATGGCCTTACTACTTTTTCATCAAAGTTCACATTCAATGAAAGAGAAATAAAAACGAAAATAAAAGTTCATTGTTATTTTCGCAAGCTATCATTAGTTGGCTGCGATATCTACTGTATCTACCAAAAGCAGTGACAAATGCCTGTTTATTTTAAAGGGAACAGAATTTCAAAGATCCTTCAAAAAAAAGCCCACCTAGGAAGTTAAGGTGTTTGATAAGCCTGGACGGGAAAAAAAAACAAAACCAAAACCAAAATAACAAAACCAAACAAACCAAGAAAGTTTTGCTCTCCTTGATCACACCTAATTAAATGTCACACCCCAGGATATAATGGAATACAAACACAGATACCCCAACTACTTGGAGCACTGGAATTAACACAGGAAAATCAGACCAGTGCTTACCCTGAGATAATTTACCCTCTGTGGTCCAGTACTGACATTCCAGACCTGAGAGGTATAAATGCCACCACGCTATTGAAGTGTTTTTAACTTTTATTTCCGAAGTCCTCCATACCATCCTCATGAAAACTGCATGTGATATCTTCGCAAGCAATCTTGATTCTCAGCTACTATTTATCTTGGAAAATCTCCCTCTATGAAGTACCAGCTAAACTAGATGCCTGCCAGCTTAGACTGAGCGATGTGATCAGAAATGAAGTAATACCTTGAAAATCACAGCATCCTCATGAAACCTGGCAAACCACATAGCAACAGGATACTGGAAACAGGGCGAGAACTCAGCTAAACATGTTATTTCAACCAGATAGTCTGTGATATGCTTCATACAGCAGGTACAAGTCTTAAAAATGCATACATTAGCAGAAAGCACAAAATATGTGCTGAAAAGGTTTCTAAGCAGTCATCCCATTTGAGGTAGGTTAAATACTTTATATGGCAACAAGCAGTGATCAGAGAGATACATAATACTAGTAATATCCTCTTCCTGTATGTCTTCAGATCCATGAGACAGGGTACACCTACCTATTGGGTTTTTTACTTTTTATCTCCATAATATACCTTAAGAAAAAATTAATTTCAGACAGAGGAAATAAAAAGATACAAAAAGAAAGAATGTCAACCAATTTCCCCCTGCTCGTTGAAGTATCCACGTTCTGTGATATCATGGATTAGCTAAACTAGTGTAAATTTGTGTAGATCTTAATAGTTTACTCATTGAGTTTTTTTAGAGATGCACATTGCTATCCCATGGAGAGCACATGCCAAAAAATCAAACAAGAGTAAGAATGATCCCATGATACAAGATAACACCATTTTAAAGCCACCATTTTTTCAAGACAGTACACTTTTCTAAACTGCACTGTGGAAAGATGTTTTGGCTGTTGAATGTGTCTAGCACTTAAGTTTATGCCAAGGTTGCCCCAAACTTGAGATAGATTCTTTAATACTTAAGAGTAACTAGACTAATACATAACTTTCAGTGAAGTCCCAAAACACAGAACACATAACTACCTCTGATTTTTAATCTCTGAAATGATCATGTAGATCTAGCATGAACCAGATTCTCCTCCTGCATCAAATATAGACAATTAGACAGGAAGTATTAAAATTAAATGATTGTGATGTAGCCTTATGCACAAGCATTCAAGTGCCAGCAAGTACATGTACACTGAAAATGGAACCCATGGCATCAAGGTTCAAAGACTTATTTGTACACTTTTAGCTCTCATACTTGAGCTAAAGTGAATCTGTTGGTTGCATGAAAGCTTCATCATGTGCCTTAATTACTCCATTGTAGAACAAAAGTGTAATGGCCATCATATTCTTAAAAAGAAATTACTTGCACAAATACATTTCATACATTAAAGTTAATGATAGAATCCATAAATAACCACAACTCTCTGAAATAAAAGTCTCGTAAACAGAAAATTATTAAGAATCACTTTCTACAGTTTACTCAGTAATGTGAAGATATGGTATGTCTCTAAATGTATCAATAAATCAAAACTGTAATGCTAAGAGAAGTGTGATTTATTTATTCCTTAATTTATATTCATCCTGCTCTTTTCAATTCTAAAATATAAGGTAGTTTCAGCCAAAAGCTGCTCTGGGGCCTGAAGGACTATGCTCTTCACTATTCTGTGCTTATGAATGATTGTCTCCATCTGAATTCCCCAAATATGTGTAAGCAAAGATAAATAAAAAGCCCATCTCAATGCACACATCTTCCTGACTATCTAACCCTGAAATCTACGGAACCAAGAGAGTATACTAACTTCCCAAATAAGTGTGATAAACAGTATGAGTCCTTGTCCTGAATGATAAGAATTTTACTCTGGACAAGGTCCATTTAAACTATTTTTCCTCATGAGTGATCTGTCAGTACAAAACCATTGTTACATGCATAATTTTACTACAGTTGGCATTTTCAAACCCTCTCAAATTTGTAGCATAAATCTTGAAACACTTTCAGAGAATCATAATTCAGAATGTTTTGCTGTCTACTGTCAATTTAAATAAAAAATAAAATTCCTCTTATTCTTACCTCTACCTTTTTCTTCACATTCTGTTTTCTACATTGTTATGTGTTATTTCCCACTGTATGTTATACTTTATGAGTGTATATTGTAAGTTTTGATTTCATAGAATCATAGAATGGTTAGGATTGGAAAAGACCTTAAGATCATCTAGGTCCAACCCCTCCGCCATGGGCAGGGACACCACACACTAAACCATGTCACCCAAGACTCCATCCAACCTGGCCTTGAACACTGCCAGGGATGGAGCATTCACAGCTTCCTTGGGCAACATACTCCAGTGCCTCACCACCCTCACAGTAAAGAACTTCTTCCTTATATCTAACCTAAATTTCCCCTGTTTCAGTTTGAACCCATTACCCCTTGTCCTATCGCTACAGTCCCTGATGAAGAGTCCTTCCCCATGTCCTTGTAGGCCCCTTTCAGATGCTGGAAGGCTGCTATTTGGTCTATAATTTAATCTTTTAGTCCTTTATATCCTGATATTTTCAGGCAGTATGTTCTTAATAACTGAACAAAGGAGGGAGTGTTCAGAATTTATATGAATCTGGCACAAAATACATAATGTGATTGCCCAAAGAAAAAAGAGGACATTAACGATTATACACTGACAGCTAATCATGGCTGGCTGTTGAAGTATCTAGCTGTGCTTTACAGTATGCAAAAATACTTCGGAAAACACATAAAAACATCAGCAAACCAGTAAAATTTGCAGAACAATTATATGTACGTGAACAGTTTTGGTTTGGTTTTTTTGAAAATACAAATCCATTTAAAGTTCATAATTAAAAAAAAAAAAATCCTAGGTAATTTCCCTAAAAGTAAGTTTCACATTAAGTAAAATCTATATTGCAATACTACTATTTTAAGGAATATAGAAATTTAGAGTACCACCTGTTGGTGAAAAATAGAAGTTACTTGATTTCCTGATGAATGGTAGATGCCATGTTTTGGTGAAGAGCTGGAATCAGTCACAGCTCTTGACAATTTGCCAGGCTACATAAAGTGAAACAGAATTACAAGAAATTTTGGCTATTTATGATTTAATTATTTCAAGTTGATAATATGTTGCGCTGTTTTAGCAAACCACATTTCAAGGACTTTGCAAACATCATCTAATTTGTTTATAAATATGTCTGTCTCTTTTGGGTTTTTATGTATGCCATACATTGTTTTGGATAAATGTGCTAAATTAAAATTAGCCACCCGAATAAGCAATATAGTAAAAAAAAACGAGAAGTAGGAGAATGTAAGAGGATTTAATGTAGCACAGAGCCCATTTTAATATTAACAACTGTTATATCGGAATTCAGGTTTTGAAAGCTGTGGTACTGCAGGCCAGACTGTATCACTAAGGTGCATGTGTGGAGGTGGTAGAGAGGCTACTGAAGGCATTGAAGGAAAGCTTTTTCTTTAAAAGAGGTGTAACACACATCTCTTAGACAGGCACCCAAGTCAGGTAGGGGCACAGTCACACTAACCAGTGTGAAAACTGCTGTAGTTTATCATTGCTGCAAATGCTTCTGTTTACAGTAAAGCAATTTTCCATATATCTCCACCTTATACACCAGAAGGTTTGCAATGGTACTCAGCTTCAGTCATCTTGAAAGACTTGAAAGTTTTCCTGAAGTTTTTCATTACATGTATTCATGTCCTGAAGCAACTACAGATATAAGATTCAATATATCCTGTGTTAAAAATACAGTGCAAGTCCCAGATGACTTAACTTCTTTCATAGCTAAGAATATTTATTTTATTTTATTTATTTATTTATTTATTTATTGTTTTATTTTACTAAATAGCTGGTGACATTTCTTACTATTTCAAGTACATGAAATAAATAATAAACTAGGTATGAAGGAAAAAAAATCTATCAATTCGAAGAATGGTATAGACCATTTACTTTTCAGAAGTTTACTTACACTTTCTACTAATTTTCAGAAAAGGGGAAAAGAGGTATATATTTGCACTTAATTTTTAAGCAATATTCTTCTTTACCATAATGTAATTCAGATTTTAATCTACGCTGTAAATGTCTGAAACAGAGGCAGGCAGATTCTGAAACCCAGGTGACCAGATAGCCTTGGAGCAAACAAAACTTGCTAGAACTTTCTTTTTTTTGGGGGGTGGAGGTGTGCTTTTTAACTTGAGAGTTCTCCAGAAATGCATATACCTAATCCTGCCTGGCTAAAAATTTACAGTTATGACTCAGGTTTTGGTCTGAGTGAACAAAAACTGCAAAAGAAAGAAGTGTCATGTAAGGCTTCTACAGGCATGCTTAAGAAGTATCTAGCATGTCCCAGTGCATTCAGATGCCTCAGAAACTGTTACAAGTAAAGAGGTGTCTGCTTCAGACGCTGGGTGGCATCAAAATTGCCTGAAATCCTGTTTTCCAGTTGGTGTTCCAGTGTTTTGGATCACTTTTACATGATCATCCATTTCTGCCTGAATGACATATGCAGTATATATGTGTGATGCATGTACGTATATATATATGTCCACATATATATGGACATACATAAATATTGGGTGTATGCATATGCTTACCACTGAGCAATGGACAGTGCTCCTGGGCCCACTTCCTTAGCACACAGTCACTAACCTATTGGCACTGGAGTCTTTTACAGACCTGACTGTCTCCTTCTAATGACCATTGAAGGCCAAGACAGAAGCTTAGCCATCCAATGCTGAGGCTCCAAATACTTAGGTGTAAAAAAAACCCAGAAAGAGAGACTGCATCTAAAATACTTCACCATGTGTGTGAAATAATAAGTTCATTATATTGAGCCTGATAGGATACAGTATCACTAGGAATTGTTGAAACAACTAGAAGTGTCTTTTGGGAAACAGAAGGTGCTAAGCACATCTATAGTATTCCCTAATTAATTTATTGAGCAAGGAATGCATCTTTCTCATGTTGCCACTGACATAAAAGTCAGACTTTCTTCCTGCTTAGAGAAAAGGCTTCATAAGAATCTAGTTATCACTTGGACACATCTTTCTGTAACTGTCAGGATCAAAGAATCATGGAATCATAGAATAGTTAG
>NW_009925020.1:0-19996 GCF_000696875.1 Nestor notabilis
CGGCTGGGGCGCGGTGCTGTGTGGTCACAAGCCATCCGGTTTTGTACGACGGATGGGATTTGAGCGGTGGGTTCCCTACGGGTCCCGCAAGCGGCAGTGGGAGACGAACGGGCATTACACCATTTCTGCAACCCACGTGTTATTTTCACGTGGCTCCACATGTGTGCAAGGTGCTCCGCAGTTTCGGTCCTTCGTTCCCTTCCCCAGGCTGGATAATGGCGAAACGCGTTTGCATAGGTGTTAAAGTACATTGACTATGAATGTGAGCAAGCGCCCGTTCCTTAGGGAGTCTTTAACGAATAATGCAAATATTCGTTGTTATAAAAATAAAGAAAAATGACAAAGGGATTACCCAGGAGGAGGACACATGGCACAGCACAACCCCAGATGCAGCAAATCTGGGTTCCACTTCTGGAAACGTTAATGCACACAGGACAACTAGGCTTGCAAACCAGGCATGTTGTCTCTGACAGGACAGGAGAAATGATACAGATCGACTCACGTAGGTTGGAAAAGACTTTTAAGATGTTCGACTCCAGCCATTAACCCAACACTGCCAAGTCCTCCGCTAAACGATGTCACTAAGGGCCACATCTACAATACTTCCAGGGATGGTGATTCCACCACTGCCCTGGGCAGCTTGTTCCAGTGCTTGACAACCTTTTCAGTGAAGAAATTTTCCCTAATCTCCAGTCTAAACCTCTTCTGGAGCAGCTTGAAACTGTTTCGTCTTGTCCTGTCACTTGTTACTTGAGAGAAGAGACAGACCCCACCTCACTACAACCCCCTTTCAGGCAGTTGTAGAGAGCGATAAGGTTCCCCCTGAGCCTTCTCTTCTCCAGCACCCCCAGGTCCTTTTCTGTTTCAGACACTCTTCCCCAAGCCTGGAGTGTTTCATGGGATATAACAGCCCTGACAGAGAAAAGTTGATGTGCACTTCTTGAATCAAAGAGTTAATGCGGTCCTAACAGGACTAATTTAAATAACTAATAGTCTGTGATGAGTTCTAAATTAATTGTAATGTCTCCCCAAAAACGTCAGATTTATTTGAAGGAAATCTGTGTTGTCTGTGGACTTGCTGTTACATAAAAATTGGGGATGAATAAAAGTGGAAATCAAGTAATGCCTGAATGTAATCCATGTGGTGTTGGATTACATAGAAGGCAGGGACTAAATGGTAAATGATGCTGAGATGCTGCTGCATAGAGAGGGTCTGAGGAGTGTTCACCACTTCCCTGGGCAGCCTGTTCCAATGCCTGAGCACCCTCTCTGTGAAGAAATTGTTCCTAACGTCCAGTCTAAACCTCCCCTGGTGCAGCTTGAGGCCGTTTCCTCTTGTCCTGTCACTTGTTCCTTGGGAGAAGAGACCAACCCCACATCACTACAACCTCCTTTCAGGCAGTTGTAGAGAAGTCTCTACCTGGCACTTGGCAGCCACAGCTCCTTCTCCAGACCTTCGCCCAGGGAGGAGAGCAGGAGGCAAATGGTCCTCCCCAAGCACCAGCAGTTTCAAGACAAGTTCACTGTTGGCCCTGTGGTTGATTCATCCTCCTTGTCCCTGCAACTGCTTCACTTGCCCTCTTCCTGCTTCTTGGGCTCTCCACAGGCCTCCATCTCCTCCTCCAATGATGCTCCAGCACCGGCAGGGTACCCATTCCAGGGCTTGTGACTGCCTCCAGGCTGTAAAATACTCCAGCTTGACGTGTCAGGGTACAGGCCCTTGCAAAATCCCATCTCACCCTTGAAAATGGTCCTTTAAGGACTGGTACAGGTTTTCTCATGAGTCAGGCTGCGCTCTCGCTCACTGACATAGGGGTAATCTGGAGGAACATCCCTTCTCAAAACCCAGCTCGCTTGGTTATACTGTGATAAAGTGCATGTTCCCATAGACGTGCCCCTCTGCAGGCACAGTACAGCCTTTGTCACTCTACCACCCTGGAGTGAGCTCACGTTTACAAAAAGATGCTTAATTCTGCTCTTTCATTATCCAAATGCCTCTCAAGCACTGACAGGCTTGGGGCATCGAGCACCTCTCTAGGAAGCCTCTTCCAGTGTTTTGACGACCCTCTCTGCAAAGAAATGCTTCCTAATCCAGTTTAAACCTCCCCTGGTGCAGCTTTGAACCATTCCCTGGATGC
Organism: Nestor notabilis; assembly: GCF_000696875.1. Lineage (NCBI taxonomy): Eukaryota > Metazoa > Chordata > Aves > Psittaciformes > Psittacidae > Nestor > Nestor notabilis. Next base: position 2,139 of record NW_009925020.1, read on the forward strand.
AAGGGAGAAGAGCTCAGCACTTTCCTCTCTACATCCCCTCCTCAGGAAGCTGCAGAGAGCAATGAAGTCTCCTTTTCTCCAAGCTAGACAAGCCCAAAGTCCTTAGCTGTTCCTCATAGGACATTCCATCCAGCCTCTTCATCAGCTTTGTTGCCCTTCTCTGGGCATTCAGGGATTTTCACATCCATCTTAAATGGTCTTGGGTTGAGGGACACAATCTGGTCAATATGGGATCAGGTTGGCTGGCAGGACATGTGGGCTGGGAGCCACATCTTGCTTTGCTTCCAGACTTCCTGGGTCTTAGGTACTTCCATCACTGTTGGGTTTGGCCACATCTGGGCCACACTTGAGAGAGCTCCAGACACGATGCTTTCAGCAGTGCTTCCTCTGGGGGAGAGAAATCACTTCACATCTGCCCACTACGTCCCACCCAACCCCGTGGTGTGGGTCAGCAGTAAGTCTTTGGCTTTATCACTGCTCTTCCCAATCCCAACAGCACAGTCCCTTGCTGCATTACTGCTCCTTGCTGCACAAACACTATCAGCCCCAGTCACACCTCCACCCCCACCTTCCAAACAGATTTAATGTCACAAATCATCATTATTACCAAATGCCTCTGCACCAGCATTCACTTCCAGCTGCCCCTCTATGTGCTCCATTTTCATTGCTGACAAGTCTAATAATGCATACAAACAGGAACACTGTGACCTTCCACATTGACATCAGCCAGCAATGACTTGCTCAGCTGGTGTCTTGGCTCACCAGTGAAACATGGATTTGCTCATGTTCAGAGGAAAATGCTGGGTTGATTCAATGTGCCAGAGCTGACTCCTTTCGGGATCACACTGCCCCTATTTCTATGGTAATTGAAACACCTTTCCTTGCAGCCGGCACAGGCTTTGTCTGAACCAGACTAGTGCCAAGAGAGATGGGAGAAGCAAAGTTCGGAGCTATTCAGGACTTATCTCCACCTGCTGCCTGTCTCGAATGTTAATGAAAGAGGAAATCAAGCAAAGCAGAAAGCAAAGCAGAAAGTAAAGCAAACCCTGGTGTATTCAATAGGGCAGGCTGAAAATCTTCCATCAGGCCTGCTTTTACAGAGAATATTTGTCTTTTTCTCCCCAACTTCTCTTTCCCCCTGCTACAAAAACATCCACTGCTTTCAGGAAACAGAAACTACTGAAGCAACAGAGGACTCTGCAACCTGGGTAGCCCCTTCTGAGGCTCATCTGCTCTGCCTGGTGTCCCCTTCCCCTAGCCCAGGCGGGGCTGAGGCTGCCCTGAGGCTGACGTATCTTTCTGATTTATCATATGCCATTTCTCTCCCCTAATCGGCTCTGATACATCTCAATGAAAGGATGAAGCCTTGCTTTCCTCTTCCTTTAGCTGCTCTCCCATGGTAGCTGCCTGCCTGCAAGCAGGGCTCTCCATGAGGTGTGCTTTGCCACAGACCGTATTGTTTCCTCTTTATCTCCAATCGTTTTTTCGCCACTTGAAGGAATTGGTTTGGTCTTTGGGCTCAGATAACAAACAACAGGGTCTGGTGTAGGAACACATGGTTCCAGGAAGGGGAAATCTCAGCAGGAGAGGAGGAGGCTACACGTGCCACTAATCCAGCCCCCGGCAGCAGAACTTGTAGCTGTAAACTGGACCTCAAGATGCCACCGGCACCTTGTGTAAATCTGAGATGAAAACTTCAAGTCCCTTCTGCTTTGTTCTCATCATCTATTTTTAATATCTCCCTTCCTTTTCTCTCTCCTCCTTCCTGCGAGCTGCATTCATGAAGGATGACAAACTGGGAGTTAACTCCTCTGCTTAGCAACAGCAGAAGGTTTGAAAATGCAAAGGTCATCGTGGTGTCACATTAGAGGGTTCTGCTCTGTCAGCTGGCAGAGCGAGGTGGGGAGATGGGGCAGGTCCTCCCTGCGTGACTCCATTCTTGGGGCAGGATCCTCTCACATGATATTCTTTGGCGCTTTATCCAATTTCTTTCCTGAGTGGCTCAAAGGATGAGACATCTGCTCCTTCCCTCAGGGAACCGGACCTGCCTGGGCTAAAAGACGACACCATCTCTTCTCCTGCTGCCTCCTCCCTGCTCCTGTGCTCTGGCGAGGCATCGGTAGGGATCCTGGGGACTCTGGGCTGGACTTCAACACTGTCTCACCCCCAGCATGTCAGATGGATGCTCCTGTGATGAAGATCAGGCAGTGGGTAGGAGGTCTGCTCAGCTTACAGTCCCCGCAAGGAGCCTTTTGTAACTCAGACCACTGACAGCTATTCCTTGGGCTGTACTGAAACTGAGCAGAACATCTTGAGGTCCACCTCATCACCCTCCAGCTCCAAGGCAGTATCAGCTTCTCCTAAGCAGGACACGTGTGCCCGAAACAGTTCTTTAATATTTGTCCTTAGAACTACCCAAAGCGGAGATTTACTTGTCTTCGGTCAACATGTCTGTGGGCTTAGCTCATCCCTGCCCAAATCTCATCCTATTTCTCCTTGTCCACACCACTATGGAGATATGGAACATAAAAAGAAGAACCAGAACAATTTCCTCCACATCCTTCCTGGAGTGCTGTTGCTCAGGCTAGATGCACATCTCCAGCAAAGGCTATACTGGTGTTGGTAGCCCACCATTCCCACTGCACCAGCACAGATTTCAGTTTCCCAGTCCCATAGGAAACCAGTGACAGAGTAATCTAGGATTACTTCTTTTATTTGCACAAGATACCTCAGTCCAAGACCAGAGGGCAGACAAGCACCATGGTGATGGATCTCAGCCCAGGCACTAATGCCCTGTTGCCAAGGAAAGATTTCCCAAAAATAACCTCCCTGAGCATTTAACATGGGAAATCAAAGTGCAGTTATCTGCTCTGTTGCGCAAGTGAGCAGCGCAGTGTTATTGTGCAGGGCTGATTCCCACCTCCCATAAAACACAACTGGCATACAAAAATCCTTGCCTTCACACTGGCACCTATATAGATTCCTATACTTGGTGAGCAGAACATCCGAGTGACTCAAGGGAAGCAACTGTGAATCTCTGAGAATAGAAGTCTGTTCACAATTCACCTTTTAGCTCTCTTTCACCTCAAAATAGGGCTAGCTGATTCTCAGGCAGAACTCATCACAGGGATGAAAAGCTGCTTTTGAGCATCAGTTGTCAGCTTCTAGGGAGACTCCTGTATCAAAGTAGCCACCAGCGGAGGAATGCAAAGATTGGGAGATTCAGAACAAAGCAGAATTAAAATGAAGAGAAAAAAGAAAAAAGATCTTTAGTGGAGTTGGTTTTGGTTTTTTTTTTAACTTTATTTTGATTTTCCCCTTTTTTCTGCTTGTTTAAATTTGAATGGAATAAAGTTGTCTTTTTTTTTTTGCCTTACCACTCTAGTTTGCTCTTTTAAAATGGATGAAGTCCCCCACAAGGGTTTGATGAAAGAGTGCCATCGAAATGCCTGCTGCTGCTCTCATTCAGCTGATGAATAAATTATAAGTGCATTACAATGCTATTTCAGCTGTGATTCCAGGGCCTGGGGAGGGTGACGGCTGTGACCTTACGCCTGTCAGACAGTGGTTTGCATTTCCAAAGAGTTCGTGTAACCAACTGTTCAGGTCACCTTACACCTCCTGTTCAGGGCTCAGTGCGCAGGAACATCTGAGTCTGATCAACCTACCAGCTATGGGGGCAGTCCTCCACCTGCACACAGCAGTGGTGGTACATGCTGTGGTCTTCAGAGGCTCCTGATTTGATTTCTCTTAAAGCCTGAAGTGAACATTGCCACCCTCCAAAGCAGCTCTCTGGAGGACATATTGCTTTATTGATGGGGATGTAACTGAGATATCTGTATTGTTCAGTTCCAGCAATACTTCCTGTGTCGGGGACTGGCATTTTAGGTTATTCTTGCTGCACAAGACATTTCTGTCTCAAGCATTACAGTGTGGCTGAAATGGCTCATCCCATATGAGATGGTGTGGGACCCTGGGTGCGCCCTGGGAGAGCACCAGCCTTATTCAACATCCCCAACGCTTCACCTTCACCTCTGCTTGCAGTGTCAGCTCTGCAGGACTGTCCTTCTCTTGAGAATGGGTGACTACCAAGCAGGGATTCCCAGCTATCCCCATTCCTAAGGATGAGCCATCTGGGTTAGGCAGGCACTGGCAGTGGGGTGAAGGAGCTGGAGCCCATAGAGCAGCTGCTTGCTGGACTTTTGAGTGGGTCTGTCAGACTCCAGTTTTACCTTCAGAGCAACCAGTTCCTTGTATTTGGGCAGAAGCCAAGGCACAAAGGGACAGCAGTTTGCAGAAGGGGGAAGGATGGAGCTCTTCTGGGTCTCACATCACTCCTGGTCCAGGGGCTGGGTGCAAATCAACACCATAATCTGTTCTGGGCTGAGTTTTTCCACTCCCAGCACATTATCAGCTACTATGAGTTCTGGTGGTCTCTGTGGGCTGGTCTCCAGCAGCGATGCAGTCAGATGCTGCCAGTAGCTCCATTAAAATACACAGCCAGCTAGGCTTAGCTGAAGATGCATAGCTCTGGTCCTGCCCAGGGCCTTCAAAACTGACCACAAAGAAGAGTTTCCATTAGGAAAGAGAGGGAGGGCCAGGTGAATTGAGCTGGATGTTGTTTTGCCAAGGCTGAATTTGGCCTTTTCATGACCCTTTCCACAATAAATATGAACAGATTCAGAGGAAGGAAAACAAACTGAAGTGTAAGCACCAAGCCCCAGGCGCACTGTGGGAAAATCACTGTTGGGGGTGTGGAATTAGAGAAAACTGGGGTCTAACAAAAGTTGTAGCATTATAGAAACCTTTTTAAGGTAAAATAGAGTTGCCACTTTCAGGACGGTTGGTATGCACGGAATCTACTCCACCATGGTTCCCTAGGCAACACAACCTGTTATCCTATAGGAGCAATGGAGGGTGGAGGGGAGTGGAGACACCGCAGCCAGGCTCTGTTGTACTCCCTGCAGGATTGGGAACTTGATGGTGCCATGCAGCTGATAAACCACATAGCAGCTGTCAAATGCGAAATATAAAACAAGATGCCCACTGCTGAGCCAACAGCTGTGGCAAAATCACTTTTCTTAGGTGAACGTTGCTCATTATAATCTCATTATAATTCTAACACACACCTCCACCCCTAATTCTAACACACACCTCCACCCCAAAGTTACCTGACTCCAAGATACAACCACCCCCCACCAAGCATGTGCTTTATGTTTTATAAATATGTATCTCCTTATATCTTTAAATGAGAAGCAAAAGAATTTTACACCGAACAGTAATAAAAGAATGTATGACTGGAGTCACTCAAGCTCCACCTGAGAGTAAAGTATGAAAGTGAATGAAAGAGATGGGGAGATGGAGAAGACTCCATCATAACTTCTGGGATCAGTCAACAGGCTGAACCTGTCTTCTCCCCCATAGGGACGCCTATTGGGTAAGAACTTTATCTTATGTGTGCTAAATGCCCAACTCACACCAGCTGTTATTAGTGATTATAGGCTGGTTGTGTATCACTTTCAGCTTGGTTTTGTCGGCAGTCCCTATCGCCAGCAATCACGAACCTTAATTTGTCACGATTTTATACTACTGAAGAGTGTTATTCCATAAGCTGTTAGTGTTAATCCTTCGCGAGCACTAGCAGTTGTCAGCAGAAGGTAGCACATTCAGACAAAGTGGGAAGACCTACCAAGGGGTCCCCCTTATGCTGTTGGCACATTTCTCTGAATAAGTTGGGCAAATCACCCTCCAATCCATCAGGACTGTTCAGTGAAGGGTCCCTATAACATGACACTGACAGACTGGTCGGGCACAAGGGTCTTGGCTTTTCTGGGTTGTGATAGACAGATCAAACACTAGGGGTCGAGAAAATCTTCCCCCTTTTACGTGACACACAGGCAACAGGCTTGGGTGGCTGAAGGACAGAGAGAATTCCTTGGGTGAGACGGTCCAGAGAGGGATTGGGACAGGAGATGTTCCCTTACAGCGTCTGCCTCCAGCTCCTAAAAATGAGATGTTCCTCTGAAAAAGCGTTTGCAGGGATCATTTGGCAGTTGCGATGTCTCACTCCTCTGTATGCACAGGAGGGTTTGAGCTCTGGAAGACACGCTGTGGTGGGTGTGAAGCAGCATTGGGAAGGGGAAGAGAGTTCCACTGTCCCTGCAAACTGTTCTTTACACCCCTGTGTGGCAAGGAGGAGGCTGAACCTTCCTGCAGGAGCCTGAATCACCAGGAGGGTAATTAATGCAAATTTCCCAGACAGGCGAACAAGTCTGGAGAAGCTTCGCTGCCTGGCCTCAGTGCACTGAGCGGTGCAGTCATCCCCACCCTGGGGCTTGCAGTCCTCTGGAAATTGAGGATGGGATTATAGGAGTCCAGGAAAATGCAGCCAGAACACCACTGGTCTGGTTGGTCCTGCACTGTCTGTGTGGGACAGCAGTGCCTCAATGCCAGCTCGCAGGGACAATGGCTCAGAAGGCAATAGCTGGAGGTTGAATGTCTGCCCCTTGGTCCCACCATGTCCCCTTCAACCACTCCTTGCTTGATCAGCACCCAGTTGCCGACCTTGGGGCAACCCCAGTTATGTTCCTGCCCTGGCTTTTTGGCTGTCACTGGAGGGCTCAGCACTGCAAGAGTGCCCCTGGGGAAGCTGCGGACAGGGCAGAGAGTGGCTGTGCCCTGTAGGTGATGTGCCTCAATGCTTTGCTGTGCCAACATCTAGGCTTTCATCTACAGCTGCCTGCAGGCCCAGGTCCTCCAGACCTGTTCACCTGCTGGGAGGTTGCCATCAATTACCCACATGCTTCCCCATCCTGCAGGAAACCCCTTGGCCACACCAACTTGAAGGTCTCAATGCATGGTCGGTTTGGCACACCCCGTATCCTTGTCCCATCTAGCACATACTCAGCATCCTCTGCCTAGCCTGTAGGATGGGTTGCTCCCCTTCTCCAAACTTTGCCTGTCGATTCCAAGGCTGGCAGAATGTGGAGGGAGGCAATACCTGGCTGCATGTTTGCATCTGGGTGTGCATCAGAGCCGGTTGCCTCTGCAGAAGCATCCTCATTTTTACTTATAAAAGTGGGTAAGGCTCTGATGCTGCCCCAGACTGTCAGCTTTGTATTTTATCTCAGATGGGTTTGTTTCATGTTCACATGGGCATCCCGGGGGTGTTAAGGGAGAAAAAGAAAATAGGAAACCCCATGACAGCTATACCCTACTGATTTATACACCTACCCCTCATGTGCCTTTTTAGTCCAATAGTGATTTTTTACTCTGGGGTCTTCTAACACTTTATTGGATTCTTTCTGCATCTCCACACAGGCAGGCTGTGAACTGCTCTTATCCTGTTGAGTTGCAGCTTCTGCTTCCTTATTTTATGGTTTGTGTTTCTTGTGTACCAGATCTTGCGGGCAGAGTATGGGACACTGAAGACCTCCTAGACATTGCCTAGCAGCAACTAAACCATCAGTGTGTTATGAACATTCTTCCCATCCTAGAGACAGAACACAGCTCTGTACCAGCTACTATGAAAATCACTAGGAAAACCAACACTATTCCAGCTGAAAGCTTATCTATGTGAAAGTCCACAGCTTACAGCCCAAGGCTTCAGCAGATCTAGCTACTCAAGCTAAGCAAGTAAAGCAAAGCAAAAAACATACTAAACCACACAATATTATAACTCATTCTAAGTTGAGTCTAAGTTAATAGTTCTATTTAGTACTTACTCATAGAAGCTAAATAAATAATGTCGCTATGCAAGGGTCAAAAAGAGGAGGAGAGAGGGAGTTTAAGAGCTGACTCAAGCCTTTCCTGGACCCTTATTTGCACAGTGCTTTAAATTAAAATGTTTGTGTTCTTGTCCCTGGTACAAGGTGGGAATCAGGTGGGAGAGGGTGAAACATTGACTGGCACTGCAGGGGAGGAGCTGGCTGCAGCCCAGTCCTGTCTTCTCTGCCCACTCCTCATCTCCAGATAATCGAAGGACTTTTCCTCACTCTTGCCCTGGGGAAGGGAAAAAAACCTGAATGTACTTTCCAAAAATTAACAAGTTTTAGCTACTCCTCTCTTACTTTTGGTGTGAGAGGGGGTGAGTGGGGCAAAGCAGGGAAACCCCTTGGGGCGGAGGCCTGAAAGCATCTCCCTCCACAGGGAGTATGTATGGGGTAGGGACTGCAGAATGGGATTCAGAGGAAGCAGTGAGCATCTTATAGGGAGTGAATCCTTGTCTTTGCAGAGAAGTAGCCAGAATATTACAAAGGCCACATAACCTGAATAAAAGCTTTTCTCTACCTCAAGCATGTTGTTCTTTCAGCATCCATTTTTAATATATTTATCTCTCTTTTTTATTTTCTTTAAGTGCAGTGCTGGTGATCATTGCCAGGGTACTGAGAACCTCCCCTCAGCAGCAGAAAACAAGCTCAGGTTCAGAAACAGAGCTTCTCCCCAGCAAGGCATGTTTTCATTTACCTTATCACTTATCAGCAAAAGAAATTAGAAGAGAGGCTTTATTATTATTTCACCTGGCTTGTCTTCTAACTGTATAAAGCTGTTTTCCTTCCATTTCCAAGCTATGTGAAAATATTGTCCCATTGATTTTCCTGCCCTACCCTCCTTTTTGTTTGCACTCATCAACATCATGTCTTTCACATATATGTAAAATATATGTATACATATATGCATGCATCTTTTACATCTACTTACTGTCTAAAAACTTAGTAAAAGCTGTTGAAGGATCAGATAAAAGAGCACAATGAAAATACCCTGCTGTTGCTCTTACTATTCTGATGATTAATAAATAATAAAAAACATTTGAGTAATACTTTATCTGAAGCTCTTGGAAGATAGGACACGTGTATATATCTAACATGTGATGCTCCTGGCCATTCTCATCCTTGGAGATACTTTCAAAGGCTTGGCAAAGAAAAAAAGAATGAAAGTTTTCTCAATGAATCATGGAATCATAGTTTATGTTGGAAGGGACTTTTAAAGGTCATCTAGTCCATCTGCCTAACAATGACCAGGTCGATCTTCAACTAGATCAGGCTGCTTCGAGCCCAGAGCAGCCTGACCTGGAATGTTTCCATGGACAGGGCATGTCCCAACTCTCTGGGCAAGCTGTTGGAGTGTTTCAGCACTGTCATGGTAAACAGTGTCTTTGTAGCTCGCCTGAATCTAGTGTCTTTTAGTTTATAACCCTTGCCCCTTGTCCTATTTTGACAGGCCCTGTTCAAAAGTGTGGACAGGGAGCTTAGAAGTTCCCTGTACGGACTAAAATGTGGCATTAAGTTACCCTGGGAGCCTTCTCTTCTCCAGGCTGAACAACCCCAACTCTTTCAGCCTGTCTCTATAGGACAACTGCTTCAGCCCTCTGAGCATCCTCTGGACTCTCTCCTACAGCTCCATATCCCTCTGTGCTGTTTCTCCCAGAGCTGCATGCAGGACTGCAGAGGGGTTCTCACCAGAGTGAAGTAGAGGGGCAGAATCCCCTCCCTCAACCTGCTGGTCATGCTCCTTTTGATGCAGCCCAGCATAGGGTTGGCTTTCTGGGCTTCAAGCACACACTGCCAGGTCATATCCAGCTTTTCACCCACCAGTACCCCCAAAGTCCATCTCCTCAGGGGTACTCTCAATCCCTTCATCCCCAGCCTGTACTGATAAGCAGGGGTTTCCCTGACCCAGGTGCAGAACCTTGCACTTGGCTTTGCTGAACCTCATGAGTGGGCTTTTTGAGCCCACTTCTCAAGCTTGTCCAGGTCCCTCTGGCATCCTGTCCCTGGCTGTTTCTTGGGCATCAGGTTGGCAATGTGGCCACCAACAGTTTACTGATGTTGGAGGTAGCTGCAGACTGAGACCTAAGACTTTGAGGCTCTGTGCTGGTTCTGACACTGGCTTCACAAGAGATACTTTGAACACAGAGAGAGGGATGGCAGTGCTTTGCAAAGCCCTTGGTGTGGAGACGGTATTCTTTCCATTCAGTGGTTGTATCCTAATATGGGGTGATGGATGACTTGAAGACTTAGAGGCTGTTTTGCATGCAATGGACTTGTCTTTTGTAGACACGGACATGAAGGCAGCCCAAAATACGGAAAGGTGTTAGCATCTGCTGGGATGACTGTGAATCTTGTTCCTACCAGTGTTTTCACCATCCAGCTCTCAGGGAATCTTGGTCATGAAGACCATGAAGACACTGCACATGCTGTGCCTTGCTCCCCATTTCAGATCCTGTCCCTGCAGCTGAGTCTGCAGCAGCTGGGCTGGGCTGTGCCTGCTCAGGGTGTTTATTAATTGCTTTGAACATCTTCCTTTTTGATCTTGTTTTCCCGTGTCACAGGGACAAAAAAAGGTATTTGGAAATTCTTGCTGCCAGGCCACGGGCTGTTTTCCCTCTGCCCTCGCCTTATCTCATGGTCTTCAGGCTCAGTTTCTTAGTCTGAGAGCCAGGAGCTGGTGCTCTATCAAAGCACCACAGGGAGGGATTCCCCGCCTTGTTGTCCTATCTCTGGAGACCTGCCTGCATTGGTCCCCCTGGGTGCTATCTCCTCTCCCCACCTGCTGGGTGCCACATCTCTCCCCCAGACTTCATGCCTCCAAGAGATGCTTTGAACAGCAGAACAGTGAGACCTTAGGGCAGATTCACCCAGGTGAACAACAAACTTATCATGACTGACACTGTGCTTCAGCGCTGGCTGCTTCTATATTCCTGAACCTAGTAGTGGCCCCCAGTGGCCCATCTAGCTGTGCAATGACCCTCTCTTCATAAAAGTTGACCCTTGTAAAGACAAGTGATAATTCCCCAGAATATTTCCTTGACCACCAAATTTTTTTGTGACTCAGACTTCCTGAGTCTGAAGTGTCCTTTTATTTAATAGTCTTCAGTATATTTTTCTCCCATTAATGCAAGTTATTTTGGAAGCCAGGTAAACTTCAAGTGTTTGCAACATCCTGTGGGAAACAGCTGCCCAATCTTATGACCTGTTTGGGTGCAGAATCATTTCCTTTGGTTAACTTTGAACCTGCCATCTGCTTGTTTTATGATGCCCTCATCCTCACAGTGGAGAAGACGATGAATGGTCCTGTTCTTATTCTGCCCCTTGTAATTTTGAAGACTCTGCCATAACCTTTCCCATAGATTTCACCTGAAGATGGTTTCCCTTTTGTCTTCATCCATTTCATAATAAGCAGCAAGAGCCCTGGGTACACACCCCAGATTGCTTAAATGACAAATCAAGAGAAAATGCCCCAAAGTGAGATGTCCACCATCTCCCAGATGACTTCAAATTGTGCTATACCTGTGTTTTCTCCCCTGGGTGCTGCTGCTATCCTCACCTAGAACACCAGAGCTGCTGCCTGGGGAATCTATTTCACCCTACACAGGCAAAGAAAATCCCAAATGACAGCAAAGTGATTAAATCTCCATAAAAGCTGGGCAAAGTGACCAGCCTGTTTCAGGACCCAGGGGCCAAGGAAGCATTCTGCTCATGACTTGGAAACCCACAGCAGGGCAGGAAGGGATATCCAAGCAAGAGCATCCAGCTGGGAATTTTAAGCATCCCTGTCACCTCTGGACCTGTTCATTTGGTATTTCTGGATCCATCTGAATGTTAGACAGCACAAATCGCTCCGAACCTTACGAAGCCTTCAGGAGGCACCTTGCCTCATCCCGTGTTCCCCTGACTCATCTTGGGGCATGTGTGTCTAAGCAACTCCTTGAGGTCAAACCTGGCTAAAGGGCAGCAAAGCCAATTTGCCCAGATTCCCCAAAGCTGGTGCTGAGTTTCTGTTCTGGTGGAAGGACCCTCATGTAGACTTCAACAGGGTCTTCCCTGATGGGGAAGACATCTCCCACCTCATCAGATGACAGCTCTGGCTGACAGAGCTGCCTTGCAGGGACTGTAGGGGCCAGGGAAAAGGAGTTCATCCCAGCACAAAACCCAGGTGCTTCCCTCTGTCGTGCCAGCCCCAAAGAACCCTTTGGGGTGAGGTCACACACTTGGGACTCACCCCTGAAGAGAGAGAGTCCCAGGAAAAGAGTCTTAACACACAGAGGGTAAGATTTTACCAGATGTTCCTGGAGCAGCAGAGCTTTGAAGCTGGTTTCTGGTAGCACCCTCTTGTGTGGAGTCTTGGGTGGACAGTAATGCGATTGAGCATGCCCTTCTATATTCCTCTCAATGGACGAAAACTGGTGTTTCTTCCTCTCACAGCTGAGCTGGCTAAAATGCCACAGAACATGTCTGAAACACCCACATCTGGTGATGAGGCTGTCCCGTGGGTTAAAAACCACAAACAAGCACAGACCTGGCAGAGAGACAGACAACACAGTTGCATAATCTCTGTTTTCATGGTAAGCAAGAGCAAAATGGAGAACTGCGAGGGGGTTTCCCAGATGCCCATGTCAGCTCTGACTCAGCTTTCCTGCACCTCTGCGAACCCCATCACTGCCCTGCCTCAGGTTCCCCATTAGGGGAATGAGGATGGACCATACCTATCTTAAAGGGTCATTGGGATGATGGGGTTAGGCCAAAGAACAAAAGAGCCAGAGCTGTTAAATCTGACCCAGGTGTGTGTGAAGATTTCAATTAATCAAGTCATCATCATCATCATAATCATCACCTCTGCTGACGTGTGCCCAGCACCACATGGGTTTGGTTTGGCTAAGAAGGAGGGAGGGAGGGCACTCACACTGCCGTGTGGTTTGGCACTAGGAGGCTTAAGCCATGAATAAATTAAAGCTGCATTTGCATGTTCATGGCTTTCTCCACTCCATCTAGTCACAGGAGACTGCATTTTTATTTTTGGGGGGTTAAAAAGAGCACTATTCTGCTGCAGGGAGATTGCCGAGGGCTGCTGTGGTGGGACAGAGAAGGCAAACCAACCATCACTGATAAAACACACGACTGCAGGAGGAAAGAGGGCAGAGCTTTTCCCGTCCCTCGGTGCCTCCAGTGTGATTTTTGGAGGCTGCAGGTTGTTTCTTACTATCAGAAAAAAAAAGAAACAGGTTTTTTCTCCTTGTTGCTATGTGTAAAGCCCACAGCAACAGCCAGGAAATTGGATAAATTTGCTCTTGCCTGGCATAGAAAGCAAACAAAAGCGACCTGAAAATAAAAACAAGGGCAGAAAGCAACCTATGCAAAGAGCAGACTGGTGATTTAAAAGAAAATAAAACACTGTTTGTGCATGACTTTGCTTCTCTCCATGTAATTCACGTCACCGCAGTTTTGAAATAAAGCTGCCAGAGCCACTGACTTTGGACCATCAAAATCAGCCTCTCCCTCTCCACCATGAATTGGTTTAGCCCTCTTTGAATTTTTGACCTTTAAGGCTTTTCATTCTTCCTAAGGAGGAATGTACAACACACTCTCTCAGCGCATGGCCCGCTGAGGAGGGCTCTGGCTGTTGTACCATCCCATGAACCTCAGCTTTTCCCTTACAGAGTTCTGGAGCTGCTGCTGCTGGTCGTGGGGGGATACAGAGCATCCCCATGCAGACAGGTAAGACTTAATGAACCATCATCCATCCAAGCAACAAGTGATGACTGAGGCTCATTTCAATCAATGTGGCACTGCATTGCCTTGGTAGTCCCCTTTGGCATCCCTCTGACCCCATCCCGCCGGTGAGGAGCTGGTGTTGTCTGAGCCAGGAGCTGGATTGCAGCTCTCCTGGCACCTGTTTTACTTCTGATGGCTTCCAGGAACATGCTGGGCTCCTGCCTGAATCCCAGAGTGAAGCCCTTGGGGTTTTGTTCAAAGCTTCAATGGCTACAAATATCTACTTTACCCTATTTCTTTGCCATGATGAGGTCCCGCACTTCTTGGCCATTGTGAAGATTGATCATTAGCTACATGTTTCTGTGATATGACCATACCTGGATGGACAGTCAAACATTACAAGAGTGCTTACTTATGTCATTACCCTGTGTACCAGGTTATTTTTGTCTGGGAGTTACAAGTGACTTCATCAGGTGTTAATATTTCATAGAATCATAGAATGGTTTGGGTTGGAAAGGACTTTAAGGTCATCAAGTTCCAACCTCCTGCCATGGGCAGGGACGCTCCACACTAGACCATGTTGCCTGAGGTTCTGTCCAACCTGGCCTTGGACACTGCCAGGGATGGAGCATTCACCACTAAATTTGCTACTAAATCCATCGGTTTACTACTTGAGAATTTCAAGCACATGAAAGTACTTCAGAAACCAAAGGGAAGAACTATTTAATCCTACAGTGAAATACAAATTCTGATGGGGTGGGATAGAACTCCCTCTCCCCAGGAGAAGCAAGAAACCCCTTCAAATCTGGTAAAGTTGCTGTGCAGTGAGAAGTGCTGCAACCCTGAAAAGCCTTCTGCCTTGATCCAGGCATTACCTCAGAGCCTGAGAAAAAATCAGCCATGGCTATGGAGTGGCCAAAAGGGTGTTAAGGGATGGATGCAAAGGTCTGGTGGGTAGAGCCCTGGGCAGGAGCTGGCTTTGCCAGCGGGGAAGCATGAGACGTGCAGGTGATGCCAAGCCCTGGGGATAAGCTGAGGTTTTAGCTCCAGGTTTAGCTCTCCACAGCCACCATGGGACCAGAGCATTTCCACAGCAGTGGCTTTGCAGGAAGGCCCCAGGGTGGGATGAGGTGGTGTGGAAGGAGGGTGGATGAAGCATGAGCTGTGGTCAGCATGACAGCTAAACCTGCATGACAGCTAAACCTGCTTGGCAGCACCTTCCCACTGACTGTGTGCCATGCCAGCAGCATTCCAGGGCAGAAGCAGAGGGAGCAAGGATGTGCGTGCACGCAGGTGTGCCCTGGTGTTGGTGGTCATGGACCTTCTGGGGTTCAGGGTTAACTGCACAGGATCCAGCATAAGGTATTTAGTGGCTTTGCCATTGCCGTGGCAGCCGCCAGGGGCTGTCGTGGCTCCTGCCGGTAGATGCATTAAAGGAAGTATGCATGTCATTTTGGGGGGTTCTGCCATTTGTAAGATGGCACTGTTGAATTTTCATGGTGGTGCTGGATAGCTGGTGTTGACGTGGGATTTCCGCAGGGGCTTGGCATCCGTCTGTGCTTCTTAGGAAGGCAGGAGCTCCAGGATGTCATGCTGAGAACACGCTGGTACACAGAGTTCGGGGATGCTCACCCTTGATGAGAACCCACCTGGAAATGGCTTCATGTCAGCTGGGAAAACCAGATTCCTGGGGATTAAGTAAGGAGAATGATTCCTCCAATTCCACAGGGGTTTCTGGGATCAAGTCAGGGAAGGATTCCTCCAATTCCACAGGGGTTTCTGGGATCAAGTCAGGGAAGGATTCCTCCAATTCCACAGGGGTTTCTGGGCATGAGATGAGCTGGAAGCAGGAGCCTGGCAGTGGAAGGGTGGCTGGGGCAACACCATGGGTCTTTGGGCAAGGTGGGATGGTGGGAGGTGTGTGATGTCTGCAAGCACAGGGTGTGGAATGCTGTAAAATATTTGTTATTACTATTACTAGTACTAGCATTGCAGGATGGGGCCTAATTAGTGACTCACCTTGTGCTGAAATACTTAATTTAATAACCTGTTCTGGGAAAGGCACCACTGGTCCTGCTCCCCACTGCTGGGCTGGTCAGGCTGCCTGTGGTGACCTGCCCTGGTCTCTCCATCTCCTAAACTCCCCTCAGCACCCCCAGGCCCCCATCCCAGGCTGGATGGGGTTTGGAGCAACCTGCTCTAGTGGAAGGTGTCCCTGCCCGTGGCAGGGGGTTGGAACTGGATGATCTCTACAGTGCCTTCCAACCCAAACCAGTCTGCAACTCTATGATTCTATACATACATATGTATGTATGTTTGTGTATATATGTACGTATACATGCATACGTGTATACCTACATACATGTGTTTATGTGGCCACATATATGTGCATGCGTGTCTATGCATGTGCATCTGGAAATATGTGTGCAAGTAGGGGTGTGTGTATACATACATACGTGTCTGTGCGCGTGCATGTGTGTATCTGTGTATGTTCACATGTATCTCTGTGTGTGCATGTGCATGTGCCCTGTCCCTTCTCCCCTGTTGCTCTCAAGCAGTGCAGGGACATGACCCTGGGGCCAGGAATGACCAAACTGGTTTTCCCAGCCTAAAATCCTGCACAGGGCTGTAATTACCCTCACCTTAATCAGAAGGGAGCCTGACACCACAGGTGTGCTCACAGCACCTGCAGGTGTTGAGCAATGAATCACGTCTTGGGTAGCAGTGTGGAACAGCGGTGATGGAGCATGACGAACCGGGAATGGGGAGAGGAGTGGAGCTGGAGCGCAGGGCAAGAAGGAATGGGGAGGAACAGGAGCTCCTTCAGCCAACGAGCTGTTTCTGTTGGGAACATGGAGGATGAATTCCTCTGATGCTGTAGTTCATACTCAGCAGAGTCACCGGGGCTGTGCACAAGAATTACTTGCAAAACTGGACAGGAGTTAAACACCTCCACTAACTGCAAGTCAGTTTTGGAGGTGACCTCAGGATGCAAGGAGTGCATTGGCACAAATAGATGAAGGGGGTTCATATCCCACTCAAGGGGCAGAGGTAAGCCTGTGGCACCTGAGCAAGGCTGCTGAGATAGAGGAAGAAGCCATTCAGAGGTTACAATGGGCAAAAATCCTCTCCCGGGATGCTCTGGAGAGGGTTGTGGAAGTTGCTGCTGGTGGCTGAGACTGAAAGAGGCTGTGATACAGTAGCCAGGCAGGAACCGGAATGAGGCTTAATGGGAACCATAAGCCTCATCTCACACCTACAGCTGTCACCTGCAAGTGTTTGTGTGCAAATACAGCAGTGGGGCAGCTCAGATCTCAGAAGACTTTCCTTGGAAAGCAGGAGCCAAATGCCTACTGGCAGGAGTCCCAGTTCCCTTGTTCATACAAGGGTGAGACCCCACTTTGAGCAGCTTTTCTAATGTGGAATTCCTTAAATACCAGGGGTTTGAGGCTTGAGGAGCTCTTGGAAACGATGCTGACAACCATGCCCAGCTAGGCAGCAGACCTGCCTGTTTTTCCTTTAACCTGTCCATATTTCCTGCAAGCACAGCCCACAAACAGTGGGGGACAGAGCTCAGCAGAACTTATGGGGGAGTTCTCTACATTTGCCTTCAGGATGGATATGTAATCTTCCACCCTCTGTCTTAATGTGCCTACACATTTGCTCTTGAAGAGATCCTGATATAGCATTCCCCCAGGGCAGGAAAAAACCTGAATTGAGCATGACCAGGGCTCAGGAAGAAGGATTTGGACCTGCTGTGGAGATGACACGTTCCAGGCTGGGCTGCCACCACAGAGCAGAGTCCTCCTGAAGAAGGCCAGTCCCTCTGGAGTAAACATCCCTGTTTCACAGCAGGGATGCAAAGAAGTGAATTGAACTGTCTACAGTGATGCAAAAGCCAGTCAAAGTGCTGGAAACAGAACTAAAATTATCTGAGTCCCGAATCTGTGGCTTTGGTGACACACACGGGGTGGGCTTTTAAATACCCTGACAACCCAAATCAGCTTCGACCTGGCCTCGGAGTTGCTTCTTTAAAGGCATATAAATATATATATATATATAAAAGCATACATAAAGGGGATATTTTTCCCGCTCCAGTAATCCGCACGTCGGCTGCTGCTGGCCCAGTGCTCCCAATGCCAGCCCCTGCGGGAGCTGGCCAAGCCGGGTCATGCTGCTGCAGCTTTGCCTTGTGCTCTCTGCAGGTCACGTACGGGATGTCCACCCCGATTAATCATGAAGCACCAGGGCCAGGCGTGCAGGCAGCTCTACCCAGGATCAACCCAGCTGCTCTGCAGAATACAGCTCTTTTCTGGGTGCAGAAACGGTTGTCTTCACTGTGCCTTAAAAAGGTCGAGGAACTCGGTG
>NW_009925020.1:20374-20816 GCF_000696875.1 Nestor notabilis
CGTCGGACAGCTTGTGGCTTTAGCATCAGCTGCTCCGAGCCCAGCTGGTGGCCTGGTTACCCACCTAACCCCAGACACCCCTCAGTCTGTGCCTGAAGTCACACCAGACTGAACAGTGGAGCCTGGGGTGTTTATTAATCCCCAACACATCTCATCCGCCCCTCCCCAGTTATTTGAATGTAACGTGAAAATATCATCCTGTTGTACCAGAGTCCCCAGGGCAGCGCCAGTTCCGGGCGAGCTTCATCCCGCAGCTGAGCTGGCTCTCGGGCTCGAAACCGCGGCCCGCAGAACTGCATTTCTGGGGTTAAAAGTTGCGAATTGGGGGTTACGCGTCTGGTACCCACAAGAGGGGGCTCTTGGCTCCATCCCAGCTACGAGACGGGGACGCCCGGGCGGATGCCTGGGTCCCCGCAGCGGGGCCTGGGCCTGAGCCCCGGGG
>NW_009925021.1:0-30471 GCF_000696875.1 Nestor notabilis
CGGAGCGGTCGCTGAGGGGACGCAGGTGGGTGCTGGTGTTCTCTAGTCAGCGTGTGTTGGAGTTGGCGTGCTGTGTGGTAGCTTTGCCGTGTGCCTCCCAGCATACTCTGCCCTGCTTGGTACGTCTTACATTGGGAAAAGCTGTATATTTAGGGGAAGGGAGCGGGAGAGCCTCACAATTATAAACACTGTGTCCAGCACAGCAGAACAGCCCCGATGCTGAGTGAGCTTCATGCGTGTAAGTGCAAGCATTTGTTGTGCTACAGGAAACACGTCAGCTGGTCCATCTATAACCTGTTTTTCTGGTCTGTGGGTTTTGGTAGCTTTTAGGATCAAAAAACTGGGTTTAGATGTTAGTAATTTCTTTTCCTTGTGAGGAACTCCATCCTCTTTCATGAGAAAAGATTTTGTGCTCTATGAGCAGTTAGGGATGATCGTGCTGTCTTTATACTGTCAACATTATCACCTTTTTTTGGCTGTGTGCTCCTCTGCCCTTTACTTTTTCCCCCCATAGGACACTGTTATTCCCTGTGCCTTTCAGTATGTCCCATGAGTGGCAAGTGGAAGTGCTGGAGGGTGGACAGAAGGTGAAGGCTGAGGCATGGCACCCAGAGCTGGAGCTTTGCTCTGAGGAGCGGCCACTTATCCTCGACCAGCAGCAGACCCTGGAATAAGGTGTTAGGAGCTTTTGTGGAAGAGCTTCTCCAAAGGCTTTAGCTGTGGCTTTTGCAATTTGTGATTTATCAGTTTTCCCTGTAAGATTGCAGAGTACCTGGGGGGTCTGGACAACCTCTCTATTTAGTGTTCTCCTTCCAATGTCTTGAGTAACAGGGCAAGGTCTGTGATGTAGTTGTCCTTTCAACTTGTTCATGTGTCTTTGATACACACATCTCTGGTTTTGCCAGGAAAGACATGATACCTAATAAGCTTAAAACTAGAAGTCTTGAGAGGCTTATGTCTAGGGTTTGAAGGTTTTTTATTTCTTCCTCTGCTATTGTGATGGGCAGGAAAATGGTTTTTGTCTACAATGTATTGTCTACAAAAGGACTTTGCTTCATCCTGGGGACGAAGCCAGATAATCCAGCTTTAAGGTGAGTTTGGACTAGAATTAGAGGTTTGACCTTCTTTGAGAAAACCTAAAGGAAGACAACAGCACTACATTTCCTAGGCTGGAATTAATTTCCTTGTGTAAAGGTATGTGCAAGGAACATGTCTCCCAAGCCTCTTAAAAGCCGGACTTTTGCTCTGTGTCCATATCCCTGACCATGGCTTGCCTGGGTAGGATCCAAGATAGCTATTCCTCTGCTCTAATTCAGCTAAGCGCTTAAACAAACTGCTTCTAATTGTGTATTTATCATATTGACTTGAGGCCTTCATGGGGATGCTTAGTGAAAACATTGCCAGTTTCCTTCACTGTGCTGCTTTTTCAGTAGTTCTGAACTGAAAAATTCATGCTGTGTGAAAAAGTTCATGCTGTGTGTCTCTTGCCTCAGGTCTGTGAAGTACTCATCGTAAACACTGATTTTATGTCCATTTTTTTTCTCTCTTTGGTGCCCTGCCCTCCTTCTTACCAATATTTCTTAAAGACTGTGTTGCTGTGGTTGCTGGCTGAAATATCAGGTAAATGTTCATAAAGAGGGGCCAGAAGTCCAGATTGGAGTAAAACACCAAATCGATTTGCTATAGGTCATGCAGGTTTAATGAGAAAATTGTCTCTTCAATGCAGAAAGATAGAGCAGAAGTGTACCATCTGGAGGGTGGCATGCTGGTGAGCATGCATTTGTGCATTACATTTAAATAGGAGCAGGAGGGAAATGCCAAAATGAACTATCCGGGGAGCAGCAGGCGGCTCAATCCTCCCACCTCTCTAGATCCAGAGCTCCCACTGGAATTTGATGAGGGAGCATCTTGGAGAGCAGATCCTGACTGTGTGAATTCCTTTTTCCTGCCTTTTCTCTGACTTTATTATTTGGAAATGTGTGTTAGTGCTTTTCATGCTGTGTCATAAACTCAGTGTCTGATGTTTCATGTCAAGGCCAAATTCTTGGTCTTGGGAGACTACCAGAAGAAACAGGTGTGAAAAGAAGGTGAAAAACTGGGGAGGGTGAGAACATCGGAGGTGCTTTCTGTGGTTCAGCTGTGCTGTCTTTGTATTTATAAACACACCCATGCTGTTTCTTTAAATCTGTAACAGGAGGTGGACAATTTTAATGTGGGAGCCAGAGAGATTGAAATTTTGCAGTGAAAAAGAGGAAATCTGACTTTCCAGAGGAGGCTGCTTCAAAACTTTTGCTGTGAAAGCTTAATGTCTGTGATAGACTTTCTGGAGCCAAGCACCATGAACATTCTCAATTCTTGTTCTTTAATCAGTCGTAATCATGCCTCAAAAATAATATAAGATATGGATAAGCTGGGAACTTTTAATTAGTGTGGGAATATCATAAGAAAAAGAGACCGATTGGAAGTATTGTTCCATGGCTTTCCTAAACATTAAATTTCATTAAAGAGGATGTGTGGATTTGTGCTCTCAGGGTACAGTCCATCCTATCAGGGGAAAATTCTCTAGAATTAGTTTAAGGTTACTTTTTAAAATTACCTTCCCCCATCCCCACCCCCAATCCCCCCTGGGTTCAGGAGGAATGGGAACAGGAATCGGGGAAGCACAGGGTCAGATGTGCAAGGTCTCAAATGCAAAGTGTGAACTGGCTGTATACATCATAAACAGAAAAAATGGGAATGTGTGCACTGAAACTGGAGTTACAAAGATGTGGATGATGAGTTTGAATGGGCTCTGAAAAAAGCCTGAAATTCATGTTGGAGTTTCAAGGAGAGTCTTGGTAGCCAGAGTTCAACTTACTTTTTTTTTTTTTTTTTTTTTGAGAAGCTGCAACACAGTGGCTTAGGAGCAAACCTTTGCTTTGTTGGGCTGCAATCTGTTTTTGTGTGTGGTGCTGTTACTGTTGGCATAATTTCCTTGTTCAGCAGCTCAGGTTGAGATGCATTATGGATAAATAAATAAATAAAGATGAGGAACTGGAGTTAAGAACTGAAAACACCTTTGTTTCCTCAGAGACCACCCTTTAAAGGCTGACAAGGTTGGAGCCAAAGGCAAGATATGGGCAGGACCTGTGAAGCCAATACAGCTGTCAAGTGAAGTAGTAACAGTTAAGAGAATTAATTTCACTAGGTGAAATTGGCAGTTGTTCTCTCCAGTAAATTGCAAGTCATTCAGATGTTTTGGTAGCACAGCCAATTTTATTTTCAGCATATGTTGCGTATTTCTTCTGCAGTTTGTATTTTCCCTTCATGTTTGTACTGAGTGCAAATGAGAAAACTAGTGTTCATTCTGTAGGAACAAAATCATTCAACATATCTTCTAATTAATAAATGAATATTAACCTTAAATTATATGTTATGTGGATGTCATGCTAATGCAGTGTACCATAAATTGGTAATACATGTATTTGTCAGACTACACTGACCCTTACAAGCTATCTAGCCATGTCTGTCACTAGAAAATGAATAATAAATCATGTAAAAGGAACCCATTCTCAGAGTTGAAGTGCAGAATATACTGTAAAGATATATAGTTGTGCCAGGAGAGGTTTAGATTAGATATTAGGAAAAATTTCTTCACTGAAAGGGTTGTCAAGCATTGGACCAGGCTGCCCAGGGAAGTGGTTGAGTCACTGTCCCTGGAGGTATTTAAGACATGTGTAGATGTGGCACTTAAAGATGCAGTTCAGTAGTGGACTTGGCAGTGTTAGGTTAACAGTTGGACTCGATGATCTTAAGGGTCTTTTCCAACCTAAATAATTCTATATATTTATAAAAATGCCTTGCATAGATTAATTGTTTTTTCTTTATTTGTATAATACTTCCTCTTAAATGAGTTTCAGGAATACAGGAATATAACATCATTAACACATGCAATGTAAATGTTTTCTGTTTGATTCTTGTAGCTCTCTGAGTATGTCAAATATTTGACCTTTGTAGAGTTACACACTTATGCTTTTCCAAATGGCAGATAAACAGTGAAATGAAACTCGGGAGTTCCTTGGTCACAGGAGTTTCTTCCTGGCTTTTTAAAGCCTGGAGGGGTGGAATGAATCTTTGCCCTGGGCTGCTTTCAATCTTTCACTCTGCTTGTGAGTGGGCATCCTCAGCGTTTTCATCTCTTCTTGGTTGAAGAGATTGCCAGTCTGTTATTTTTCCTTCATCCATTGTGAGTTATCCTCCCTAAAGTCCAGTGACTGGAAAGTTGGAAATTGATTACAGACACCTAGCAGCTCACAGTAAGAAGTGCTGCATTCCAGATCTGCATTTTAAACTTTTTCCTTTTTAGACAGATGTCATGGACTGACATATTTAGTTTCAGAACAGCCAAATACTCATTTCCCACTTCATTCACTCTGATCCTTTATTGGAATCTTTTCAAGCTTATACAATCTTCTCTGGTTGGTTTTTTTTTTGGGGTTTTTTTTTTTTTTTTTCTTCCCAGTTAGCCTCTTTGTTACCAGCTGTAGTTTCCGAACTCTGCTTTGGGACTTCTGAGGAAACATACAAGATGTTGTATCCTTGAAGGCTGCATGAACTGATATGAACAGGGTGGTGTTATGAGCTCTGTAAGCACAGGTTTTCCTCCAGAGATGTAACAGACCCCTGCACACTGGTTAACCTCTAAGAGCACAGGAGATAACATTGTGTAATGTCTTTTTGTTTTCCAAGATATAGCACTGAGAGTTTGCTTGGCAGGTATAATTTTCTTAAATCTGACACTGGAAATATACAGTTTCTTACAATGGAACAGCTATAGCAAGAATATCAAGTCAATACATTTCTACATATCTGTGTATGTTACTTTAAATTACATCTTGTTTAAAAGTAATATCAAAACGTTTTGGATTTTTTTTTGTTAGGTTTTCCTTTTGTTTGGTTGGTTGGGTTTTGTTAGGTGTGCACTGTTTTGCATTACACAGCTGGTAAGTTTAGGGGAGGAAGCATTCTTTTCCTCATTAGAGACATCAGATAGGTGTGGGAAGACAGGACTCATATTCTGCATAGATGTGTAGCACTTCTGAAATTACGTAAGCAGGCATCCTACTTGCAGTGTGAAGGGAATATGTTCATTTCTAATGAATATGGCTTTAAGGCTGCAATTAAAACTCTGACTTGTGTTCATTTCTATTAACCGCTTCAGCTGTGCTGTTGTTCCTAATAGGCAATAATACTTAAAATGGCATTAGGAAATCTGAAGTATGCTGCATTTGCAATTGTTTGCTTTAAAGTAAATTTTGCTTCATTGTAAGTGTCCAACGTGATTATTTGAGAGTCACTGATGATAATGGAATGCTTAGAGCTGTTGTGAAATAGGAGCTAATCAGCTTTCAGGAGCAGATGCATGGTGAGATAGGCAAATATTTTCCTGTTCTGACCAACTAAAGAACTTCCATTTAGCAATACTAATCAAAGCATTTTGAAAAGATTTTAAAATCAAATGAACTTGGAAAAAAGCTGCTGAGAGAAGTTCATGTAAATTCTTTCATCTGTAAGGTTCAGAGTAACCTCTGGGTCAATCACTTTGCAGTAATTTGCAGAAATATAAATGCCTTAATTAAACAAGCTTTAAATAAAAAGGGAAGCTAGAAATCATTAGCCTTAATGTATTTATATATCTATGCTTTTCAGCAAGGGGAAAAAAATGTGTTAATCTCAAGAGTCAAAATGAGATTTCCATTACATCCTCAACATTCCTGTAGAAATCTTCACAAATTCATCTGCTTCATAACTGCTGCCACATGGTGTTAGCATAACTAGCTAACCTGATGGAAGCAGATACTCTTATCTCAGGCAATTTAATCAATCCTTATGATTGTTATCAAATACAACGTTTTCAAGGGGCCGAGTATTAGCCCAGATTATACACTGATGGGCACACAATTGCCTGATGGAATACATTCCATACATTTGGTAAGTGAAGGCAATGATCCCAGCTGGGACTAAGATGTCTTAGATATTTCAGGTGAGTGCTTTGCCTGTTAAATAAAACCACTAAAAAATAGTACTGCAAAGTATACAACTAGTTACTGTTTGCAACTTTTTTTACTTTACATGATAAATACTCAAGTACTGTTCTGCCCTGATGTTTTTCATTGCTAGATTATCTGAAATACCCTCCCTGCCCTCAGTTTTCCTACCCCACAAACTGGCAGAGGTCCTGGGATAATTGTGGAGGATGTTTGAATCTATAGTATGAGCACAGATCTAGTTATAAAAGTTCACAGGGCAGCAAGGCTCTGTGAACCAGATAAGCAGGTTGCTATTCTCATGTTGTTTGTGAGAATATAAATGAACAGAGGTGTTGTGGGTGAATATGTTCTTGTAAAATAATCCTCCTCCCCGCCCTGAAGTTCAGAAGCAGCCTTTGCTACAGATAAAGGGATATATATTCAGCATGGGCTATTGGATACAAATGTCCAGGGCCAACTGTACTACATACTTTCAGTTGTTCATTGAAGTGCCATATTGCAGGCAGCAAAGCAAATACTTGGACCTCTGCTGTGTCATTTCTGCAGTGAGGAGCCAGATCATCCTGTTTTATGGTCCTATTTGACTCCATGTAAGCTAACAATATAATCAGAAATGTAATAGACTGAGTCTTCTCAAAATCTGTAATGATGCTGCAGGGATGTATAACTCAGTAGCTACAGTGAAGTGTAAAATGCATCCTTTCCTATTCTGTTCATACAGGTCTAAATCACATTCCCTGATTTGAATAAGCTTGAGATCCTTCCCAGTGTCCTTTTTTAAAAGGACTCCATGAATCTTCCAAATTTCAACACCTGTGTCAGCAGGCAGCTTCAACTCACTTGAGACCTAAATGTGACTCCAGGACAGTGATACGTTTTTCTGTGCTTGGGGGGGAAAGGAGGAGAAGGAGGAAGCTGCACTGCTTTGCGGCTTTGGTCAAAAGAAGCTTATGTTGTGCCCTAGCCAGGTGTGGTCCTGCGCCTTTTCTTGGTTAAAGCTGGACAAGGTCACATCATTTCCAGTCACTTTTGATTTTTGATCTTGAAAGACCTCTCATAACCAGGTTGAAAGAGGAAGGTTCTCAGTGCAAGGTCTGAGCTCGCATCTCCCTGCTACAATACTTTCACCCCCTTGCAGTTAATGGTCTTCAGTATTGAGTGACCAGGTAGTGTGAATGAGACAAGTTTGTTCTCTAGTAGATCTTGTATAATGGTTCTGCTTCTCAATGGATGGAAAAATCAAAGCCTTTTTTATGTTTGAGGCTTCTTAATTCAAACAGCATATATCCAGAGTTGCTCCCTCCTGCAGGCTAGAAGTGCTAGAAAATAAATGCAGTATTTCCTTTCTGTGATTATCCAAGAATATGGTTTATATTCTGGATATAAAGTTCTGGCCTTATTGTTTCATGTGTCTTCACTGCTTAAGGTTCTGTTGGTGAAGAACTGAGACTAATTGATGCTTTATATCAATCGAACAGTAATAATGAAGCAAAAGTCATTACTAACGCCGGTGTGAATTAGTAGTAAAGCTATTGTGGCAACAGCTATTATTGCTGTTTACTTGCTTGTTTGGACCATCGGCTGCTGATATTGAGTGGGCTATTTGTATAAAAGACAGATTTACAAGAATGGTAATTTCCCACACAACATTAAAAGGAAAACAGTGAGCAATGATGACACATCTGCTAGAGTCACCCAAGCTCACCCAGGTGATGCTGCATGTAAGAAGAAAAAGGCAGATTAATGATCAAATACAGAATGAGGGAAAACTGGCAGCAGTGCTACCAAAAATACTCATTAGCAGACCACAAGCTGAACATAAAGCTTCAGTACCATGCCGCTGCTTGAAAAAGGCAAATAAATTGCTCATGGGTGGATGAATAAGATGATCATATGCAAGACATTATTACGATCCTGGAAGTTAGTTCTCTTTTGGGAGCTGTGTTTAGAGAAAGATATAGACAAAAACTCTAGCTCTCTGTTTCATTGTTGTTCCCTTTTGGATAACACAAGCTATGAGGAGAAGTTAAGGTAGCTAATTTACAGCATGCAAAAGCTTGTTTTAAACAAAGATAACCTCTGTTATTCTCTGTCTTCCACTGTTAGCTGAGTAAGGAGTTGTTAGCTGTATTTTCAGTCTGAAGCAGGCTTCACAAGGAGATGGTCTGTTCTCCATCACTTAGAAGCCTTTAATGATATGTTAAAAGCACTTTCGTGGGTTGGATTATGTATCCCTCTCCTGACTTGGAGTAGGGCAATGGATGGCATAGCTTTTCTAGGCTTATTTTGTATGGCTCCTGTAGCGTGTGGAATCTTTTAAAGTCATGATCTCAATGTCTAGATGAATTTTTGGTGCAGGTTATTAAATCTTAGCTATAACTTTATGGAAGTAGATTTCAAGATTAAGAACTACCCTGGGTTTTGTCTCACAGATTAGATCTCTGACAAAAGCAGAAAGAGAACAGTCCAGATTTTGCATTATCTCAACTTTGATTTCTGGCTTCATTGACTGAGCAGATGGGATCAGTCCCATCTCAGTATGCTGCAAGGAGAATAATGATGATTGCAAAGCTCTGTTGAGGCACTCGGAATATTTCTCATTCGGAGCTTAAATTAGTTTCAAATTGTTTGTAAAGTTAGTGCATGTTATGCCTATATGCAGCTGAAGGCATGTTGTTTGAATGAGCAAGAAGATTTTATCCTACATGTTTGTTGTTGTTATGGGTTTGGTTTTCTTTTTTCTCACTCAGCAAATATGAACAGAATAAATCCTGTCCTGTTAAAATCTGGAAAGTACATGCACTAACTTCAGATGTACCAGCATTCCAAAGTCCCTTCCTGCCCTACGTAAATGTTAAAATCTTGAGAGCTAAATTTAGCCCAAGGCATTGTTGGTGTGGTTTTCTTTGGTTAGGTTGTTTTGGGTTTGGTTTGGGTTTTTTTGGTTGGTTGGTTGTTTTTTGTTTTTTTGTTTGTTTTTTTTTTTTTTTTTCTTAAGCTGGAACAATCTATAAGGTCCTAAATTAGCAACTTTTTTTTGGTACTGATGACACAGTAGTTGCACTAATACTGTTGCTGTGAGGTCTAAGATTAATTTATTATTTTTAGGAGAAAAGTTACAGAAAGTAAAAATAAATTCTTGTAAGTATTTTAACAGAAATAAGAGTTTGCTGATTTCAGCATGATAACTGACATATAGGACTTTTGTTCTCTTTCTAAATAGAACTCTACCATAATATTCAGAAATAATTTCCATTAATAATTTTTGTTAAGGCTTTGCCAGCACATAAATCTCGCCACAGCTGGAAAAAAATCAGTACCCAAGATGAAATGGAAATCAGAAGCACTGCAATAGCAATAGATGATGTGTTGAGCATTCAAAATGCCGAGCTATTGTCAAAGGTCTAAAAAGCAGGTTGCCAGCAAATGAGCTGGTGTGCCAGGCTGCCGCCTAAGAGCACTGACAAAAGTAGCTTGCTGCTTGATTAAATTGGTACAGCACAAAACTGGGTGGAGAACAGAAAGAGCAGTTTTTTTGTCTGCCTGCAGAGCCCAGATGCTCACATCCTTTGTTGCACAGGGCTGTTAGCACGCTTTTGTACAGGGTGGCAACGGAGCTGGGGAGGGCCATGGAAGAGAACGGGAAATGCCTGAGAGGAGTGATGCAGCTTCTGCTGCTCCATGGATTAGGAGGAGGTGCTATGGACTTAAGCCCCTTCAAAAGCATGGATGAGTTGGATGTATTTATTCCTTGGAAATACTGCGCACTGCACAACCACCAGATCCACCTTCTGGGTCAATAATTCAGTCTTTTATAAACCAGGGATCGAACTGAGCAAAATACTGGAGATTTTCCCTTGCCTCCCAATCCCATGTAAATCATTAGAGCCTTAAATGTTTTCTGAAACTCACGTTAAACTAGGCAAAAATAGTATTCGTCTAATTTTGCTTTGCTGTGCTGTATCTTATTTCAGTCCTTCCTAAACAATCTGCGTAAGGTGTGACTGTCTCTTTGCTTTGGGTTTCTTCAGCATCAAGCACAGTGCAGGCACTGTATACAGTATCACACCTGAGATGTTACTGGAAAGCAAGTACTATGCATGTGTGTGAGCAATGGTTTTCATTTGTTCTCAGTACATACTAAATTTCATACATGCTTTGATACCTTATTAGTAATGTCCTTGGAAAGTTCTATGTAGAAATTCTTACTGAAAGAATATTTCTATTCTCTTTGTCCTCTCACCTGATACCTTTTTGAGAGAAGTAGTACAGTCCTAGGGCTTAGATTGGTATAGAGATCAGGTGCTAGCAAGCCTTCCAGGTTCTTACAGTGGTGGAGTTTGTAAGACTTCATGAAATCTGTAGGTTTTGACAGTTTCACTGACAAGCTTAGTGTTTCCTATGCATTTTCTAAGGTGGTGGCTGGTAAAATAGTAAGAAAGTTCAATCTGCAGAGTTTTAAAGAAAAAAAAAAAAAAAAAAACAACCCCAAAAAAACCACCACCTCATCTCTGGTTTTCTAGTAAATGCAAAAACTGTCCAGAGCTGCTGTTGCTCTTGACCAGTATTGAATTGGAAGTAACAGCTTGGTTTTGAAAGCATTTCTATCTTACTACGTGTCCCTTGAGTTGTGCCGTTCTTCTGCCATCAGGGTTTCACAGAAGCAAACCTTCCAAAGCAAATAAATAAAATCCTAGCTGACAGGCTAATATAAATGGTATGAAACAGAAGGGTAAATGGGGAAGGAAAGAAAAAAAAGGAGGCTGATCTGACATAAACAAATTAGAGCTGTTGACAGTGTGGGTGATTTTGAGAAGTGCAGTTCCATTAAATTCACAGATATGAATCCTGACAAATAACAAGCCATGGTAATTTATATAAACAAGGAAAAGAAATAATGAGTGGATATGGAAATCTAACAAGAGTTTGGTTGCAATTCAGCACAAAACATGGTGGCAGTACACAGAGGGAAAACTGAGAGCCCCGGCCAGGATGAGCCAGTGCTAATGTGAAGTGCCGCGCTGGAGATGGTCACAGAGCTGTGCCAGTGTGAGAAGGCTGGAGGAATTACTGCACTTCTCTGCCTTTCACACTTATATCAAAAATAGAAAGCACATTTAATCAGCATGGTTAGATTGTAAAGTCACATGAAAACAGAGGTCTCTTGGTGCTATGCTGTAGACTAATGTTTGGGTGGATATGTCTCCAATGCTAATTCAAGCTAGAAGCTCCCCAGCACCTAGAAGCAGTAGGTCTGTGGTTTATTCATCGCCTGGAACTCCTTTTAGTTCATCTGGCATTTTACCTGCTTTACACTGAAGTTTCCATGAAGATATACAGTGCCTGTTCAGTGTGAATGAATGGTCAGTATCACATACAACCTACTGTGTCCTGCCTGCAGGCACCTCGTGAAGTTCATATCCCTCTGTTCTTATTTTAGAAGGAGCTTTTTTTTCACATTTCATTGAAGGTTCTTAATGGACAAACCTATTAAAAATTCAAAGCAGTGTATTTATTTAGATAAAAGCTGTTAATTATAAATGTCCAGCCATATGGCCATTAAGATGAACATTTAGTAGGATAAAGAGAAAATTAGGATTTTAGATAATAAAGAACTGTTTTACAAAATACAAACTTTCTTGATGTTATGTTTCATGTAGGTTTAACAATAGAGTGGTGGTTGGTAGCCTGCAGTGGTTACACTAAAGAACTTGGTTTTCTTTTCTTTTATATTTTTAATGCCTTGCTATTGAAGAATGTCTATTTAGAAAAAAAAAAAAAAAAAAAAAAAAAAAGAAAAAAGCCACAAAAGAAATGCCTCAAGGAAAGCCAGATGGCTGAATATTGGCATCTGAAATGAAAATAAAATATTCAGCCATACATATGTGCCTTAAATACACTTAGCTGTAGTCCTTTGTTGGTGAGCCAGACTCTTCTCTACTGCTTTTGCATTGGTAACTTTGAACTTGTTTTGCATATGTTTTAGTAGATCAAAACTGAACAAAAATGTAGTCAAGGAAGGTTTAGTGCTTTTTGGTTCTAGCCCCAAATCAAAGATACAATGTCATGTTTTGGGCAGATATTGTACCCTGAAGTAGTGGAGGTTATTTTGGTCAGAAGAAACGAGTTTGTTTCTGTATTGGTACCTCAGTCTGGCAGCTCTGAATACGGACCAGGATATTGTTAGCAACTTTTTGATCATGTTGCAGCATTTCCTGATAACACTGCGGTTGCATATACTTCTGTGCATACTGAAAATCCTTCAACTTCAGCTGTAGTGATGGTGTCCTTATTGTCTGAAACCACGTTACGCAAAATGAGCAGCAGTTCAGGAAAGCATGCATGGAGATAAGCAAACACCAACAACTGGGAAACATAGTGGAGATGTGAAAACTCAATTTTTCTACATAAGACCAGCCAAATCCTGGAGCAACCTACGGAATTCCCTGCAGGTATCTAGCATTTTTCATCTGATATATAAAACCAAAACTGATGTATTGTTACTGTACTGCCAAACTCCTGCTTTGGTGGAAAATTTTCCTTTTACTGTTTTCTGTACTTTATTGTTTTAATAGTTAAGACACACATCGAAGGCAGTGATTGAAGATGAGGGTCGCATCAATTACTGCCACCAAAAATGCCATTTTGGGAAATATGTCCATCAGATATCCAATGTTGTGAATGGTGCCAAAACAGAGCCTGTCATTTCCTTTGTACTGTCTTGGTTCAGAAGACTTTTGATGGAAATGTGCATGGTGTATATTTCTCTGAGTTGAGTGGGAAAGCTGAAGAGATTAGAGTTTGTCCCAGTCAGACCTGTCTACTTTTTTGCTCTCTCTGTCTCGGTTTGGAGATGAAGTTGAAAGCTCTATTGTTTGTGTAGTCCTAACCTGGACTTGCTTTCAGATTCAATTTGCTACTGTCAGAAACTTGTTGCTCCTTCCTGTCTTGAGGCTAGTAAGTGAGTTAAAGTACAAAACTGTTGGCACTTGAGATTCAAAATGTGGGAAGAAAACTATATGGTGTAAATTCAGACTGGTATGGGTGACTGTTGTGTGTCCCTCTCCAGTCTCTTTCAGGCTGTCTTACCATCCTCATCTTTTGGCCGCCCATCAGCTTGAGGCTGCTATGAACTTTTGTGGCATGTGAGACAGTGTAAATAGCATTCTGGCAAGTCACTGTGTATCTAAGGAAGGCTGTGAGTGGGTGCAGCTCTATATACCTTGTTCCTGTTTCTGCAGAGAGCAAAGGAGGCATGAACAGAAATGAGATGTGGCGGGGGCTGGACTGGTGGCTTTCCATCAGGTCTTCACTGTCAGAGTTACTGCCTACAGCACTATATTTTTAGAGCAGTTAGATATTACAGCAATGCCAGATGCTGCTTTGGGTCTGAGGGAAGATTGGGAGAGTGAAAAACAGATTAAGGTTTATTGTAAAATTGCTAAATCTGTGTGAAGACGTGCAAGATCTGGTTCTTGTTCTTCAGTAAAGGGATGTTTTACAACTCTGAGAAAATATTACGAAATAGGCCCATCTAACAGCTTTAAATTTATGCTTCAAATAAAGGGTTATTAAAAATTGTTCTGGTTTGAAATTAATTTTAAATCAGCAGAAAAAAGTTTTCTTTAGCTCTTAGTTTTTAACCTGCTACTAGTTGTCTCACTCAGCAGCAGTAACCAGCAGAGATTTCCTGAAGTGTTCTGTAGTCATGAATGCCACTTGCCCAGGAAATGGATGGGAAGGTCAGAGTCTAAGTTTGTATCTGACACCTGACTGACAGAAACACCTAGCACAAGGTCAGACATCAGACCTATAGAAAACCTAGGTCCAGCTGAAATATTAATTAATAGCAGAATTCTAGATTAATAGACACAAAATATTTAGAGTGTTCAAATATTGGTAATGCTTAATAACTGTGACTTAATTTAGCCACTGGATATTTTGATCTATTCAAGTTACTCAAAACCTGCAGCTGCAGAAGCCATGTACATATAACAATAAAATGAAAAAGACTGGATTCTGCTGCTTGGATAACAGATGATAACCTAAGCAAAAACTGTTGTTAGAGATGTTACTACAGGTTAGGGAAAATGTACTATACGTACTACTATACTATACATACTTGAAGTTCTGTAGATAATTAGATTAGGTGGCCTCTAAGCAACGCTACTCCAAATAATAACTCTTGTTTGTCCAAGGAATTTGAAGCCCTGTGGGTGAAGGCAGTCATTTGAGGTTTTTTGCCCCGCAGCTAAGGCCCTGGTTCTGGGATGGCAAGTTACAGTTCTGAAGAGCTTCTCTTGAATCCAATAAAAGCAGCTGTCTGATCTGAGACAAACTTGACTAAAGACATACTCGAAGTAGATTAATTTTTGTAGGAATCTTTGTAGTCCAGATGTTAGCAGTGATCATACTACCCTTCATCATGAGTGCTTGTACTCTGCATGACTTGTAGCAGTGTCTGTGCTAGCAGTCTCATTCTTTAATCTGTCCCCTTTGATGCGACTGTTTCCCCAAGAGATCTCCTAGAAGAGTAGTTCTTCCTACCTAGCCTGTCACAAAAAAAACCTGACAAAAACCAGCAGACAGACCCCCTCACTTTCCTACTGGTAGCCTTTCTTACAAGCCTCTGCAATTTGTTCCACAGCAAGAGTGAGAGTTGTTAGGATGTTGCCTTGCTTCTCCTTAGGTTTTGGTTTATTGTGCAAGTCAAGGAGAACCTCAAGAGGTTATGTATAAAATCAGCAGTGGAGAGTCACGTAGTTGTATTCCAGTCTCAACACTTTTGCTCCTCATGGAACATTCAGTTAAGGCAATGGATGGGTCTCTGATACCTGGGCAAGGTGGTCAAAGCTAATCAGGAACAAAACTCTTAAGATGGAGCTCCCAGGATTTTGCACGTGATAGAAAATACTTTGCTTCATGCCAGAGTGCAGAGGGACATGTGTCTCGCTCCTACTGGGATGCTTGGAAGCTAATTTTAATATGCGTGAGTGCCTACAAGGGAGTCAAATATGTTATCATGGATGTTCAAATCCTGCATTATTGTTCAGAGGGAAGCAAGCTTAGTGGGAAATCCATAGCAGGGAAAGGATTTCTGTGCAATTCAGGTGAGTCAGTGCTATCATGATCCATACAAGTTAATTTGGGCCGAGTGACTTTGCACTGCTTACTGCACTTACGGGGCAGAGTATGGTAGTAACTCCACATAAAATGCCCATGTCTGTATATCATCCCATGTATTGCTTTTTAGGTGGCTAATAGTAGTACTTGAGTACATTGTAAGAAAAAAAGTGGCTTTCTTGAGTTGGCTGTTAGTATTTCTACATGAGTCCACCATGTAATTTTCTGTTAATTCCCACTGCTCATGTTTAATCTAGATGCAGAGGGTTGGGGTTTTTTGCTGTAGTCCTCCATTTTTTTGGATCATTGTTGAGGAATCCTCTTATATTCTCACTCGTATTTGTAAAACCCTTCTACTTTAGCAGATGGAAATGTAATTCAGTGACTCGATCTTATTTAATGTGAAAGTCAGTCTATTTCAAAGCATGTATCCCTTATTATTTGGAATGAGATCTTTATAACCATAAAAACTGGGAGCTGCACGCAAAGTCTGCACTGTTTATGTTAACCTTTGTCATGCTGACCTTCATCAACTAGAGATCAGGAAATAGTCAAGTCTGTTTTCAATCCTTTGTGTCACCTTCCCTGTTAATTTGTTTTTAGTTGCACAGCTTCAACATTTACTGTTTAAACAGAAAGCCCTTAGCCCATGTCTGTCTTTATTGCCTTTTTTCCTCCTCCCTTGAAGCTATTTGCAATTAAACCTTAGTAAAATATGAAGCATTAGAAAAACTGTCTTGGCAATGAAGAGGCATGAAACATGAATAATGAGAAGCTGAACATAAGAAGCAGTAATGCTACTTTGATTCTGGAGTGCCTATTCTAGCAGAGTTCACGTCACCTTTTACTATTTCATATCCTATTTGACAGACACAGGAATGAATTAAAAAAAAATCAACTGAAGAACAGTCCTCAGATTTGTTTAAATTATGGAAATGAGGAACTTCAAGGCCTCTTTTGCTAAAGATGAAGTATCTATCTGAGATTGCTAGTGCACTTAAGTTACAGAAGTGTGGGGGTAAAGGAAGGAAGAGACTCGTGTTTTTCTTGGATATGCCCGTTTTGAGCTGTGTGTGAGTGTAGCTGACACAACATCATAAACTGCTTTGTTTTTGTTTTTAGGACTTCCCAGTTACTGGCCTGGGACAATTCTGTGTTCATGGATAATATACATTTGTGATAAATATAAAGGCAAAGCTCAGTGAGCAATGAGCATGGGATCACAGGCATTTGGAGACTTCCCATGCAGCTTTCTTAGCTCTTGTATTATTTTTCTATGTGAGAAAAACATGTCAGAGCTATAAAACTCAGTGTACCTGTTTCTCTTCTTGTTCACATGAGTTTTATAGTACTTTCAGTGAAATTTGCTGGTAATTCTCTCTACTGTGAGAAATTTGAGTCCTGTGTTGTTTATAAAGGCTCACAAATTTCCCTCTGTTTTGTCTGGACAACGATGATCCTAACCACATTTTTGGGGGTGCTTCTATACATAAATATGTGGTATTACTAATTTTGTGCTATTTATTTACCCTTGTTTTTAACAATCTGGAAAGCAGGAACAAAAATCCTTTTAAATATTGCTGAAGGGGCAAGTTTAAGTAAGTCAGTGTGGACAGAGAAGCTGCGAGAGAGAAATGTGGAGGCATTAGATCTAACATCTCTGCACTATAGCCAATTGGGATATTCAGCAAAACTTTCTGGAGGGAAAATAATCTAAAGGTATAATGTGAAGGACCAAAAGGAAGAGGGTTTTATTATGCAGAGGAGAGTGTGATCAATTGAAAAGTTCCTCAGGGTGTTTGAAGGATGTAGCACAGTGCTGATCAGTTGTACAGTGCTGCAACTCAATGTCATCCTCTTGCCTACTGGTTAAGCATGGCATGGGGACTTTATTCTTTACAGCATGCTGTGGGATTGAGGAGATAAACATCCAAGTGCCGTGTTTGCCATGTATGGTGATATAGCACCCCAGAAGGTTTCTGATGATCTGTGTAAGAGAAGAGATGGAAGCCCTGAAACAGTCCCTTAAATTGTGTGATAGCATGCCTGATAATTTGTTGTGCACCCTAAATCTGGGTTTTCAAGGATCTGAATTCCCTATTGCTTGCAGATCGCCTGACAGGTTTCTACTTCAGTTTCCTATTGCCTCAAAAGCTCTTCAACTTATCAAACTGGTATTTTCTGGTTATAAGAATACTTTGTCAGAACAAGAGATGTTCTGACATCTTTGAGCAACTCCTCAGCAGTATTCACAACAGCAGCCTGCCAAAGGACTTGTAGTGAGCATTAACTAAGGTATTCAAAATTGAAAAGAAACTTAGATAATAAAATGAATCTGTGGTTGCTTTTCATCTAGTTTTTCTTTTTTGTGTGTGTAATCTATTTTTATGCTATGGAGCCTTTAAACACTACCAGCTCTTCACATTTCTCTATACTTCACTAGGGAAAGCTGGCTCCCTCTGTGTTACATTGGAGACCTACAATGTAGCTATTGTATTCAAGTAGACAAAAAATTGAAATATCTACAAGCCCACTCCAGAGGGACTACAGCAGACATCATGGAACCAGCCTGAATTCCTTGTAGTAGCACCTTGGGAAATGGATTTGTAGTGGCAACTCCATCATCCTAGATGAGCATGTAGTATTGGTTTCATGGAGAGATCTACCCATTTGGATGGATAATGTAGGTAGTGTTAGTTAACACAGATCATTTTCCGCTGACCCATGACTGTAACTGTCTGCAGTACTATACTATGAAGATGCAAAGGAAAACTGCTTGCACTGCTGCTCCTCTTACACACCTAGATAAAACTGTTTAATCCACTTCTCAGTAAAGCTGTGTCAGTGACAGTACTTCAAATTCAATATACCCTGGACCAAGTTCTATTTGTCCAAGTCACCCATTTTTCTATTAACTCTAAAAGAGATCATTTCCCCTTCCCAAAAGAGAAAGGCAAATGATGAATATCTGAGAACAGATATGCAAGGTAGGAAGGAATTACATTGCTCAAGGAGGCTGTGAAAGAGAAGGGTTGCGCTGTTAACATTTTCCGCTTTTATAAATAAAGCCAAAGGAAAATATCAAGTTCGGTGCCCACTGCCACCTTGTTTGCATAGCTTACAGTACAGCAACAGCTTTTGAATTTTCTGTGCCCAGGAAGGTTTTTTTTTTATTTTGACTGCATATTATAGTTTGAGTACCCGGAATATAGGAGACGTGTAATGGAACGTTTTTAAGAGCTATGTATGCCATTGCTGCATTTCTTGGGTTAGAATAGAGGTAAAATCTACAGCATCAACCTGATTTTTTATTTCTTTGGAAGAGAATTCTGGCAAAACATCAACTTCTTTGAATTTCTCTTTGTTCACTAGGAAGCCTTGAAATAGTACTGAGAGTCTTCTGATAATGGAGGGAAAAACAGTCATTATATTCCTGCAAAATATGTAAGTTAGGCTGAAATTTCCATTCAGCAAAGCATGGTCTGAGTGTTGAATCACAGCTGATCTGTGTAGATCTGTAGGTAGGGGCCTGCAATGCCATCTGTTTTGAAAGGATTTGAGCGTTTAATCTAGATAATAAAAGGACTAAATATCGCTGTCTAATTTTTGGGTTGTGCTGCCTATTTAATCATTGCTTTTGATCTCTTAGTGGGCCAAAATGGTTAGTGGCACCTGAGGAAAAGAAAAAGGCTCAGAAATGCATGTAATTTCTGCCACTGCTCCACAGTCACCATTTGTATTTTAAGTGAAAGCTGTCCCTCAAACGTGGCTTTCCCCTGCTCAGGAGACTTTCCTGGCTTCCTGTGCATTGCTTAAGTTGAATCTGATTGCAATTTTAATTAAATGCCTTTTCAGTTGGAAAATGTTGATTCATGCAAGCCAAAACATTTTGGGGAAATGTGCTGATCTGTAATTTCTTTCATCAGGGTGACTGTCTGGCTTTCAAAAAAGATTCTATTTTGGATCTTAGAAACCAGAAATAAGTTCAGACAAACCACAAGTTTGCTTCATATGGCTTCCTTTTGATCCTCTACTCCATGGATTACAGAAAGGATTAATTATTTAAGGTTAATATTTAGTCTTTGAAATGTCTCGTTGCTGTCTTTAGGTGGCAGGATCTATTTTGCTATGGGGTCATCTGTTCTGTCTCAAGTCAATAAATACTCTAAATTGTGCTTTCCCAGTCTCCCCCCCCCTTCTGAATCTATTAATTCCTCTTACAAGTTGCATATCAAGAAAAGTGGGAAAACTGAGTTAAGCATGCAATAATATAAATCTGCATTCCATTTCTTGCCTTTTAACACACTACTTCTAGGAATGTTGGCTGCCATTTCCCACTTAACAAGTTTCCCATATGAAATCTCATCTCATTGATCTGGTTCTGTTTGGTGCCCCCTTAACATCCACTTATCATAGAATCACAGAATGGTTTGCGTTGGAAGAGACGTTAAAGTTCATCTCGTTCCAACCCCGCTGCCGTGTGCAGGGACACCTTCCACTAGCCCAGGCTGCTCAAAGCCCTATCTATTGTCCTTTGACTTGTTCTCATAAATAAGGTTGTGTTGCAGTTTCTTCATATCTGAATACGTAACCGAAGTTGCATCAAATTTTTTCTTTTAATGCTACCTGTGTTTTATTCATCGCACACTCGCAACAAAATGCCTCTGATAGTGGAGGGAGAGAAGTCTCCATCTCATTCAGAGTTTATTATTGGGTCTGTGCATTCCTTTTTTGTTTTTCCTGCCCAGCCCTCCTCCTACCCCAGCCTGTGTCTTAGTTTTTTGGTAGGTTTTTGCTTTGAAATATTTACAGAAAATAAGAGTAACTGACCTTTAATGTGTAAACTCAAGGCAGACAAGATTGTTCTGTGTATTTCTCACGCTTACCTTGAAACAAAGCCAGACTCATTAATTATTGATATTGTGTGTCATGTTGAGTATTTATGACTTTTTTAAGGTTTTTTTTTTTTCTCTTACTGGTATAGCTGGGAAAAAGCTAGTTGGTGTTTCAGGGCTGCTCACAGGCAGATAACTGTTTACGCAAGGATGTAACTCTGGTTGTCCTTCAGTGGGTGTCACACCTATTTTCCAGGAAACTGAGGATGTTCAGTTTTACAGGAGTTTTACACTGGAAAAAGTGAACTGTAACTTCTATTGCACTGTTGCTTCTTAGTTTCTGGGTGGCATTAGTTTCCTAGGTACTTGGTGCAGTTCAGATGATAGAGAGAAACACTTTAATGTTGAAGATACGCCACAGGTAATGGAATTCTTAAATACAGATTGAGCAAAATTGGTATTACAAGGTACGAAAGACCTGATCTTATAAGTTGCTCTGTCTGTTTTTGACTTCATGAACTAGAGTAGCCTCATGAATTCAGGGTACTGTAAAATCAGTCAGTCTCCAAAACTAAAGACATGCTTGCAGGGCTGCCAGAAAGCAGTAATTCTAGCGTTTGTGTATGTGGGGGCATTTGTTTGTATGACTATAGATGAAGTAGAAAAAGCATAATTTGTTCAACCAGTATTTTATCAGCTGTAATATGTAATATGTGAGTCCTTTTCAGTTGGTCTAACCAGAGTTTGGAAACAGTAATTGCAAACGCAAGCCAGTCATACTGTATTAAACACCTCTGTTGAGCAGAGTGCAGGTTTTGTTTCTGAAGGGTAGTCTGCGTACAAGATGTATTTAATTAGAGCAACGGATCCTCTGTTTGGGGGTTATAAACAAGGCAGGGAAACCTGGCATTGCTGTATTCCTGTGTGCAAACTCAGTGTTCAAAATGGTGCCCAGGTACATGTATATATCCAACAGTATAACTGTAAATTTACTGAGAAATCTTGTGGTGAAAATAAGGGTTACAATGTAGTTTAGGATTCACCCTGGAGAAGAGAAGGCTGAGTGGAGACCTCATAGCAGCCTTCCAGTATCTGAAGGGGACCTACAAAGATGCTGGGGAGGGATTCTTCATCAGGGACTGTAGCAGCAGGATGGGGGGTAATGGGTTTGAACTTAAATAAGGGAAGTTTAGGTTAGATAAAAGGAAGAAGTTCTTTACAGTGAGGGTGGTGAGGCACTGGAATGGGTTGCCCAAAGAAGTTGTGAATGCTCCATCCCTGGCGATGTTCAAGGCCAGGTTGGATGGGGCCGTGAGCAACCTGGTCTAGTGGAAGTTGTCCTTGCCCATGGCAGGGATTGGAACTAGATGATCTTAAGTTCCTTTCTGACACTAACCATTCTATGATTCTATGTTGTATACCTTTCTGTTTTTCTGTCTGGGTATCGGTTGCAGAGTTGTTATTCTCTCTGGTTATGCCGGCACTTTAACTGAGGATGGTCGGTGATGAACATACTATAAAATGCTTAAGGGTATTTTGAGAGTTGAAAGGACAACAAATGCAATATATATGAATGTGATATACTTGCAATGAATTTGACACACAAAAAAGTACATTACGGTGGTGTGGAGAATGTGGTTTGACCATAAGGAAGCCAGGGGATCTTAAGCTATTAAGGTTGAAGCTTTGTCCTTAATTCACCCTGTCGTTTCTAGGTATTACAGTACATGGCACCGAATGTAACCCACTGTCTCACGTCTAGTGTAAAAAAAGAGGGTGGTATTATGTGAAGTATATCTGGCAAGAGGGATCTGCTGTGAACTGAGCTTTACTCTACAGTTTTCACAGTGTATGTTCAGGACAGGTCTTTGCAATTATTTGTGGGGTTTTGGTACATGAATTATTTGTAACACTGGAAAAAAAAATCCTGAAAAATTATTTAGCATATTTGGAGTACAAAGTATTTAGAATGATATACTGGGAAACAGGTATTTAGGTGAATGTAATGGTTCCAGATAACAGAGGAATCTATATTTTGCCTCATTTGAGCTGTGTGTATGTATTGTGTAAATCCATAGAGGTATATTCAAGGTGATTAGCTAGGATTTAGTTCTGTGAGGGAGCAGGGGGAAAAGGTCTAATGGAAATGCTGACAGACCATTAACTAGAGTATCACTAATGGGTGCTGTAATAGATAGAGATATTTTTAATTGTAAAGGGGTTAATTGGTATTCCTCATTTGCATTCCTTTCTTCCTGAGTGGTGGCAATTTGAGCTCATCCACTGATAGGAAAGACTATTATACTGAGAGAATATAAAGGATCACAATATTTTCTCCAAGACAATAAGCAGGAGGGAAAGCCAGCAATATGTTAACTGACATATGATGATTAGCCAGCTACAGCTGTGGGGAAAACGGGTTTTCCTGAGAGTTTATTTTGGGGAGTGCCTGCAGGAAATTGTTTCCATAGTAATTAGAAGAATTTTTTTTTTAATTGCTTTATATCTGAACATGGGAAAAATAGCTCACATTGGTCAAGGTGTTTACCACAACTTAAGCATTGTTGCAAGTGTCAACTCTTCTCTGTGGAGATAAGGATTTTCTGAATGTAAGAGAGAAGCTACTGCTCTTTCTTTTTGCTCAGTTTGAGGTAGCGAGGGGAAGTGCTTACACAGCCTATACCCAGACACCTAAATTGATGGGAACGAATTCGGCTTCTGTTCCCTGTCACCCTCATAGGAGCTTAAACGCTCTACAACCAGAGGAACTTGTTAGCTGATGTGAACCGCAGCTACCATATTACCTCTCACCTTGTCACCAGCCTGTTCTGTCAATAAGGTCTTCCCCACATGCTTTTTAACCTTGGATCATTGCACATGGTTTAAGCCAAAAGCAGCTAATGAGGGTTGGGGGAGCCTGGCCACATGCTGCCAGGGCAAGCTGCTGGCAGCAACTTTGACTGCGTGACAGCCAGTCTCTATTGTGTGCCCACAGATCTCCATGCTTGGATTGAGCTCTGGGGCTGATGACCTCCTAATGCTGGCTTCCTATGGACCATAAGGAAGCTTAGAGCGTAGCCAGTACTTTACATAGTTACTGCCTCTCTAAGTGTGACTCACTGATTTAGATGATATGAACAGGATGAGGTAACTAGCCTTCCTCACCACTTAAAATCCCCCATATGAAGCCTTCCTCTTCCACCAAAGGTCATTGTTTCTTCAACTCTGGAGTTAAAGATACAATCCTTGTCTCATTAAGAATAGCAGATGAAGAAGTAAATACACATCCATGCCTTAGTTTCTTTTTTTCTGCTGTGGCCATCTATTCTTTGGCTAATTTAGTGTAAACACAACTACATTATTTAATAGAGGAATTTTTTAGTCCTTAAGTACAAATTACAATTTCTTCAAGTCTTTCCAGTCTGTATTTCCCATGCCTTTTAGTGGTCTAGGTGCTTTTTTGGTGAAAGTGAGCAATTCTGGCTTTCCCCTTCTTTGCCCATTTCCTGACTAGATAGGACTGACTGACTTGTAGTACTGGGAAAAAAAAAAAATACAGATTATATTAATGAGTGCAGATAGGAGACTTCAAATTTCAGGAAAGTTTCTCAACTCCCATTCCCACACCTCTTGCTCTGGACCTCATCATGGGCTGCTTTTACAGATCTTGTGCTCTGTGTGCTTCCAGGCAATTTTTTGCAGAGGTCAGAAGTGCCGTGGGGCTCACTGGAGCTCCTTGTTCACAGCTGAGTCTGAGTAGCTCAGATGAAAGCAAGAACTTGGCTGCTCCTGAATGAGACCCAACTGGCCTGCCTTCCATCTGCTGGGCTGTGCTGGGTCTCTGCTACCCACTGATTGCATAGGCAGGGTGGTCCTCTCACAAATAATAACATCCATGTGGTGCCAAAATCCCAGGCTAGTTCTCAGCTTGATCGGTTTGCCAATCTGCTTCACCACACGGCCAAGAGGCATTTGTGCCAGCACAGGGCCAGAGGAATAGCTGAGGGTGGGAAGAAAGGAGAGCTGCATTCTTGATTCTGCTTTTTTTACCTGCAGTGCTGGCTTACACAAATTGAAATGCTTGGAGATCATCAAGTGTTCTGTAAAAGCAATTTGCAACTTGCATACTTGGTCACATTTGTATACTGTGTACGTACCCTTCCCTGCCTGCCTTCAAGTACTGGAGTGGTTGCATGTGCTTGTCAGAGTAGTTGTGGAGTTTCTAGCGCAGGGAGGGCTGCCTGTCACTTCCAACTGCCTGCGGGATTTTCTTTGCTCCTGTAGGCTTCAGCGGGCCAAGTCTCAGTGCAACAGCTTTGGTGTGTGTGCTGCTCCGCCACTAAAGTCATTCACACAGAAGCTTAAGCACACCAGTAGTGTCTGTAGCATAAGGACTTTCCACTTTAAAAGTCACCGACTGCTTTGGCAGGGGTGCTATTCTCACGCTGTGAAGTGCCCTCCGCATTGTCTAGTGCAAGGAAGTGATTTGATTGAAAAGAACACCCTACTCTTTGTTTTAGTTGGATTCTTGCTCATTCCCACCCAAAATTATTTCTATTCTGGATCATTTCCATGACCCAGTTCCCTGTAAGGCCACACAAATGGGAATGAGCAGCAGGGCAGGAAGAGTGACAAGCAAGCTTAAACTGGCCTTGCCTTTATGCTCCATAGGATAAAGCATGCTGCTTTGGGGCTAGAAAATTGAGGCTACCGTAGCAGAAACAGAGCATAGTGTGAGTGCAACCATACTGACACAGCTGGGTTTATCCTGGAATAATGAACCTACCTGCTACCCATGTATGAGCTAAACAGTAAAAGCACAGTTTTGATAGTACAACTGCATCTATGTTGGAGGATTTTTGCCACCATCCACTATGCTATAAATACAGATGTCTCTATTTGGGACCTGACCGTAGAAATGTATCTTTACCAGCTTTAATTGATTTTAGCTAGGAGCTAACTGGCTCCAGAAGAACTACATATAGCTTAACATTTCTGTTGAAAATGTACCATTTAGTAATTAATGGCTTTGGAAAGCAGCCAGAATCTTTCATTTTAATCCAGTTTAAGAAAAGAGAATCAATTGACTCTTTTTTGAATGGTAAATATCATGAAATATTTTGCAACAAATCATGGTTAAAAATAGCCCACTTGCACCAGCTGTCATGTAGGATAAATCACTTGCATCAGGACATGATCTTTGTGATTTGTGGTCTATGCAAATAAG
Organism: Nestor notabilis; assembly: GCF_000696875.1. Lineage (NCBI taxonomy): Eukaryota > Metazoa > Chordata > Aves > Psittaciformes > Psittacidae > Nestor > Nestor notabilis. Next base: position 25,215 of record NW_009925021.1, read on the forward strand.
TGCAGGGTTTAGCTCCACATTTTTGTATTCAGGCAAAGTTCCCTGTGGACTTCAATGGGAATTTTGCCTAAGCAATAACAGCAAAATTGGTCCCATGTGAAAAAAATTGATCACTGGGGAAAATTAAGAGATTTTTCTTAAAGGCACAGATGGCAGTTAAGCGTTTAAATTTAATTGGCTTTTTATGTGAGTGGGGACCCCTCTACTGTTGTACCTTTAGAAGAATCCTCCTCAGTGCTCTGGAAAAAGAGATGTGTGTGATGGTTGTGGATAGTCAGTTGCTGGGAGAGAGAAAGACTGTGTGCTCCAGGGGGGTGTGAAATAGCAGAAAGAAATGCCAAGGTGAAGCAATGAGAGCTTCCTTTACTCTTCCTGTTTGAGTAGTTTTACTTGTCATGGCAGCACTGTGTGTGTGAGGAGGCAGAAAGGGAGGCAAAAGGAGCCAAATGTGGCTGAGAGGAGGAGTCACTGCACAACTTCCATGGTTTTAAGAACGCTTGAGGGGAAAAGACACCCATGTTAAAGCTCATCTGGGGCATGGAAGGAAATAATTTAGGAAAAGTGGCCTCAAAGGATCAATTTAGTACTTAGCATATTGTGTTGAAATAGATCCTTAGGTTTTCACTTTACTTAGCATGATCATAGGTGGATACTACGAGCATGAACAAACCAAATCTGGAAAAAAGTTGCTTATGGTCAAGGTTATGGTGAGCATTGTGCTTGGTTTTAGATGTAGTTTGCTTTCTATCCGTTTATCTGGAGTTAACCTACTGCTGTTTTAAAATATTTACTAAGTTAGATTTAAATACAAATAAAATCTAAGTATCTTCTTTCACACATGCACAATTAGGTGCTAAAGGCATGGCACAGTGATTGCTAAGACTTAGAATGCAGCACAGGTAAGACTGACATGGAAAATTTCACTGGCCTTGCTCCTAAGAGGATGATAGTGTCTGTAAGGAAACAATTGATTTGTCATGAAATTAAGACAGTTAGCTTGGTCCTAACATTTGGGACTGATTATAACCAGATACCAGGTGTTGGAGTAAGGAAAAACCAGATGTAACTGCTGGAAAGGTCAAGGTGTAGTAGCAAGGCCTAGGTTAAGAGATGGGTCCAGAGATAAGGGTAAGGAATCTGTATTGCAAAGGGAATGAAGTGGTTAGACCAGTTTGCAGGTTGGCAGCAAAAGAAACTGAGAATCAGGACTAAGCATACAGGAGGCAGGAAAAAAGTAATTGAAGCAAAGGAGAAATAAGCAAACCAAGTTTAACTTAGCTTAGCCAAGGAACATGCCAATCAGCCAAAATCAGCGTCTTGATGGCCTTTTATTTGGAAGTGCGAGTAAACTGCCAACCCCTAGTTTCCCCTGAGATGAGTCTGGCTTGGTAAGCCTTCGGTCTTGGCAAGATCTGACTAATAGGAGCTCTTGCCTCATTTGGCTGAACATGGACAGGTCTTAGTAGCCTCTCTCTTCCCATTCACGGGGATGCAGAGTTTGGGTACAGGTGTGTAGGTTCATACCACACTCCCCTTGGTTAGGTGTTAGGAAATAGGAAATTCCATGTTTAAGTCCTCCAGTTCTGGTTTTAATTTCAAGGGTTTTAGCTCTTATGGAGTCACCATTCATGGAACTCTTCATCTGTGAAAATCTGCCACGGGACTTCCTTCTCAGGAGAAGCTGATGGGTGGTACATTAAAAGTTGTCATGGTTTAACCCCAGCTGGCAGTGAAGCCCCATGCAGCTGCTCACTCACTCCCCTCACAGGGGATGGGGGAGGAAATTGGAAGAGTAAAAGTGAGAAAACTCCTGGGTTGAGGCAGAGACAGTTTAACAAGTAAAGCAAAAGCCATGCACATGACAAACGAAACAAGGAATTAATTCACCACTTCCCATTGGCAGGCAGGTGTTCAGCCATCTCCAGGAAAACAGGGCTCTGTCCCAAGTAACAGTAACTTGGGAAGGCAAAATGCCATAACTCCCAACATTGCCCTTCCTCCTTCTTCTGCCTGCTTTTATTGCTGAACATGACATCAGCTGTATCCCCTCCCAACTGCTTGTGCACCCCCAGCCTGCTCACTGGTGAGATGATTCGAGAAGCAGAAAAGGCTGCTCAGCAATAACTGAAACATTCCCTGTATTATCAATACTGTTTCCAGTACAAATCCAAAACACAGCCCCTACTAGCTACTATGAAGAAAATTAACACTATCCCAGCCAAAACCAGCACAAAAGTGAAGAAACCTCTCCTTTTTGACCCTCATAAATGTAAATAATTACATAAAGGTCTCTGCATTTAGTCAGGTGTTACTAGGTTCAGATCTGAAAACAGTAGGGTTTTCTTTTCTTGGAGAGCCTTCCACTGTTCACCAATGAAGCTGAAACTGAGTCAACAGCACTGAACTCCAATCAATTTGTTCTCATGCTTCCCTTACTTATGGACTGGCAGACAGTCTCTCTGAATCTCTAAGTAGTCAGTTAGCATCTTAAATTAATATTCCCCTCCTCTTGAAAGCCCTTCGTCTCTCTGCTGCCTGCAGTCTTCAGGCCTTGCATATCTGCTTGTCTCTGAGCCTGAAAGGGCTTGACATCCCCTTGATAAAGCAGCCTCCTGCAGAGGTCTGCCTTCTCCCCATTATATAGTGTATGCTTCCAGCCTACTTACAGCATGGCCAGGCAGAGATTGTGGTATCCCACAACTATTGTAAGACTGAGTAGTTGCCAGTGTGCCTTTCCACAGCAGATTGTTCATCTTTTCTTCCCATTGTGCAAATGTCAACCACAGGTCAAGTGATATCTCTCCCTGTCTTTATGTGTATTTATATTATTTATATGTGTGTAGCTTTGTAATGAAGCCTAGCACAAGTACATATGCCACACTTCTATATGGTTGTAACCTCTGGGAAGGATGTGGAGCGAAGGAGATGGGGACTGGAGATAGGCAGCTACTGTAAGGAATGAATGTTTCTCCACTGCTAGCTGTCAGGAGACCAGGAAGCCGACTCTAGACCTCTGCCACAGGAGAACACAGGTAGTAAATATGTGGCAGTGCACGTATTTGTACTGATTAGGTCTCTGAAAATTTCAGGACTGAAAGCCAGTCATGGCATCATTAGGGTTGTCATTAAACATGTTTAAAGATTATCATAGCCCTGTTATATAAGAAACTTGGAGTGGGGGGAGAAACACAATGCAGGTTTTCTGAGTTTTGATCCAGGTCTTCTGCCATCCATGCAGAAAGTCCCATGATTGATTCTGTAGGTGCATTTTCCTGGGTTGATGCTATCTGCTGTGGAGGCAGATAAGAGACGTGTGTGCTTTAACCAGGAATGGAACTGTGAGCCTTGTAGAGGTCATGATATTCCCACATGCCCTTTCTACAGTGCTACTGGAAGCAAAAATGGACATCTTCTTCCACAGTGGATGGAGATAGGGATAGGGTCCCCAGGAACCTTGGTGCAAGAATGGTAAGATGTGGAATCTGCCAAAAAGTATAATAACATATGTAATCTGGAAGGTGATTGCATTGGAGTGAGCTCAGTTACTGGAATAAACCATGTGGTGAAGACATAGCCAAGTATTTCACACTCGTGGATTAAAATTTGCAGTTCAAGTTGCTTATGAAGTTGTAATGACTTTACAATGATATCTTTTGAAAGTAACACAGGAAGAAATCTGACTTGGCAATTTGTCTGGTTTTGGTGCATGGCTTTGGGCAGAGATAAGGATGGTCTTTAATTCTGGAAGAATTAAATTCTGGAAGAAAGAATTTAATTCTGGAAGAAAGAAGAGGCTGTTATGTGACAGGAATCTCCAGCTGATGAAAATCAAACTCCTCAATTACTGCACAGTCACAGCTGCTCTTAAGTTATCCTTCAAGGAAGTTAACCAGAAGCAGAGCTGTGGGCTAGCCTCTGGGCTCTCTTTGTAGCTCTTAAAGCATCCTTTTGAAATGGTCTCTTGGAGATGTTACATGGAAGCTTCACTGCCCTTCACAAACCTTCACAGGGTTGCAAGAAGTGTGCTGGGATGTGCACTACTACAGTGAGTGAGTGAGTTACTAGTGAATTTGAGAGAGACTTCTAGGAGCAGGGCTTTTTCAGGCTGTGGTTCCAGTGTTAGTATTGGTCCCCACTGGAGGTCACCATGTTTTGCAATTTGTCTAGGTGGCTATCCTGAGTGCTTTTGAATGGAAGATAATTGGGATATTCCAGTCAGGGGTAATACATCTGCAGGAAGTTCTCCTGCGTTATGCAGGTGAGGTCATATTTCTGTACTAGCACTGCTTTGCATGTGTAGTTGCATTACTGTGGAAGGACTTTATTCCACGACCATAATTTGTTATTACTTTTATAAACAAATTCAACTGTTACTGTAACGTCAAAATCAGTATTTTATGCAAGAGAAAAATATGCCTGTAAGTTAAGAAATGAGGAAGAATGAAATGGCACTGAACAATGGGGTAACATGTTCTGTGCACACTCAGACCTCTCCCTGCTGACTGGCTTCTGCGCAGGGAGTGAATGCTTTTGCTTTGTGTCCAGACTGCAGGTTTCGGGGAGAGAAAGCAAAACTGCACATGTTCTGTGAGAAGGAACTACAACACGGATAGATCCAGTTCAGAAAAAAAGGAATGTTTTCTTCCAAACCATTACATTCACAAATTCTGGATGAGCACGAAGCTGCATAGTTTCACCCTGAATGATTTTCAGCCAAATGCTTCTTTCCAGAGTGCGGATATCGATCTAAGTAAACCAGCGTAAACGCTGCTCTGTCCGAGTAACACAGTTTTCTTCCCGAGCGCTGGGAGCAGGTGGTGGGAGGTTGTTTTGATGAGGTTAGGAAGCTCCTCCCCTCTTTCCCCAAGCAGCAGCTACCCTGCGTCAGCAGTAATTGTGTGCCTTGCACTGCTTTTCAGTGAGGGTGAGTGCAAAAGATACATCAATATGAGGTATCAAACGGAGCTTTAGATGTTCCTTTTAAGTGACCGCTCATTTCCTTGAGCCATAACATGGCTAAAGGTTAACTGACACATTCTCCGTGGAAGAACAATTTTTTTTTGGGGGGGGAAGGGAGAAGGAGGGGGGAAGGGCGTTGCTTCATATTCTTTCCTACCTATAGACTAAATGTGATGTACAGTGCTGTTCATGCAGATTTATTTATTCCCCCCCCACACACACTGGATTACGTGCTAATCAACCTTCAGTGCAGTGGAGCTAAGAGAGAGACTGTTGCCTGGCTCTAGCTGGGCAGCTC
>NW_009925022.1:0-2821 GCF_000696875.1 Nestor notabilis
GGACGCCCGCGGTGAAGTTCTGCAGCAGGTTGTGACTGGCCAACATGAGCAGCGGCACGGCCAAGGCGGCCACGTAGATCACCTGGAAGCGGCCCATTCCGCCCAGGCGGGCCAGCAGCGCCGCGAAGGACATGCCGGGATGCACTGGGAAGGGTGGAGGCTGCGTCAGGAGGAGGAGGTGAAGAGGGTGAGGGATGGGCAAGGGATGGGGAGGGGATGGTGGGCAAGGGATGGGCAAGGGATGGGCAAGGGATGGGCAAGGGATGGGCAAGGGATGGGCAAGGGATGGGCAAGGGATGGGCAAGGGATGGGCAAGGGATGGGCAAGGGATGGGCAAGGGATGGGCAAGGGATGGGCAAGGGATGGGCAAGGGATGGGCAAGGGATGGGCAAGGGATGGGCAAGGGATGGGCAAGGGATGGGCAAAGGATGGGCAAGGGATGGGCAAGGAATGGGCAAAGGATGAGCTTGGAATGGCCAAGGAATGGACAAGCAATGGCCAAGGGATGGGCAAGGGATGGACGAGGGATAGCCGAAGGATGGGCTTGGGATGGGCTTGGAATGCTGAGGAATGGCCAAGGGGTGGCCAAGGAATGGCCAAGGGATGGCCAAGGAATGGACAAGGGATGGGCTTGGAATGCTGAGGAATGGCCAAGGGATGGCCAAGGAATGGCTGAGGTGGGGTTGGAGGAAGAGGTGAGGGATGGATCTGAGGAAGGACCAAGGGGTGGATCTGTCAATCAATCAATCAATCACTCTATTGGTTGCTATTGATCTGTTGGGGTGTCTGCCCACCTATTGATTGATCAATGAATCCAAGTGGATCTTGATTGACTGACCAGCCAATCACTGACTGTTTCTTGCCATCAGCTCAGCCCCTTGCTGCTCCTCCCATCAGCAACCAATCATCAAGCAATCATCAAGCAATTATTAATCATCAGTCAATCATCAATCATTCATCAATCATTTATCAGTCAATCATCAATCATTAACCAATCATCAATCAGTCATCAATCATTTATCAATCAATCATCAATCATTCATCAATGATTTATCAATCAATCATCAATCAATCCATCCCCTTCCCTCCTCCCCCTCCTATCCTGTCTCCCATCCCCTCTCCATCAATCCACGCTCTGGGCTCCTCTCTCTGCCCTCTCCCGGTGTCCGGCTCCATCCGTGTCCCTCCCTCTGCCCCATCCACTCCTGCATCCTTCACCCCCTGCTCAAGCCATTGGTCAGCCAATGGATCGATGGATCAATGGATCAATGGATCAATGTTTCATGCCCCCCATTGACTCCTCAATTGCTCCATCACCTCTTAGTGACTCCTTGGTCTCTTTCTCCTCATCAGTCATTGATCGACCATTGATCGATCTCCTGATCAATGTCCAGCACCTCTATTGATCCATCCAGGTATCTATAACTGATAAACTGATCTATAACCTTTCCATTGATCAATCATCCGTTGATCCATTTATTGCTTTATCATCTCTCTATTATTGATCAGCCTGAATCTCTCATTGACCACTCTATTGGCCTTTAATCGACTGATTGATTGATAGAACTTTAATCTACTGATCCATCTCTCGGCCTCTCTCTATTGATCAAGAGAATCTATTGATCTATGCAGTGACCTTCCTCTATCTATTGCCAGCTCTATTGGTCTCTATTGATCCATGTATCAACCTTAATCTCTCGATTGATCAATCTCTTCACCTACAATGTCTCCATTGATCAATCAGTTGAGGTTTAATTTCTCCATTGATCAATCAGTTGTGGTTTAATCTCTCGATTGATCAATCAGTTGTGGTTTAATCTCTCCATTGATCAATCAGTTGAGGTTTAATTTCTCCATTGATCAATCAGTTGAGGTTTAATCTCTCCACAGATCGATCAGTTGAGGTTTCACCTCTCACTGCTCAACCTTTCCCTCCACTGATACATCTATTGATCTCCATCACCCTCTCTCCCCAGCACCACGTTACGGATCCGCTTACCTCCCTGTCGCTCCCACTCTCCTCAACCTTCTCCCAGCTCCTGATCCCTCTTCCTGGAGACAGCTGCTGGCACCTACTGCCCCATTGCCTGCCCCTGCTCTTGTCCCTGCTCCTATTTAAATCCACCCCCATTCCCGGTTAACGTTTGACTCCATCAGGATCAGACCCTGCTCTGGGTCACTGGAAACCATCATCCAGGGATGTCCAGTTCCCTGGGGCCTCCCCATCCTCTCCCTCTGATCCTGGCTGGATGGGACCCCTCCGGCTGCCGTCACCCTCGGGGGGTGGGTGATTGATGGGGCCACATTCCTGACCCGGATCCTGGGAGCCCCTTGGACTGGGGGCAGCAGGAAGCGGTGGAACGTTACGGGATGGGTCAGTGAGCAGGGACATGAGGCGGGAGAGGAGCCGGGGCCTTGGGATACCCAGGTGTGGGGATGGCTGGATCTGGGATCCCGGCCCCCCTGAGTCCTGGATTCCTGGATTCCTGGGGCCTTGGGATACCCAAATGCCTGGAATCAGGACAGCTGGGCATCCAGATGCTTGTGTCCTTGGGATCGTTGGGTCCTTGGATATCTGGATTCCTGGGATTCCTGGGTCATTGGGATGTCTGGACACCCTGGGATCCCTGAGCACCTGGATCCCTGGGTTCCTGGCACATCCGTGCATCCCAATGCCTGGATTCCTGGCATCACCTAGGTCCTTTGGCCCTCTGAGCATTGGGATGCCTCGATCCTTGGGATCTCTGTGTACCAGGTTCATGGGATCCTGGATACTTTGGGAGCCGGCTCCTCCTGCAGGGAGGAGGAGCAGGAGGAGGGG
>NW_009925023.1:0-41031 GCF_000696875.1 Nestor notabilis
ATATATATATATATATATGAGTGGTGTGCTCCCCCTCCTGCAACCTGACTTTTCTTTCCCATAATCCTGCTCAAGTGACAACCACCAGTGGAGGTTGTAATGGGTGAGTCTGGTCATGACGGCTACATTCAGCTCAAGGTATATCCAGGGGAGACAGACAACAACACAATAGCCAAAGGCTAACTTGAGCAATGTGGCCACCTAACCACAGTGCTGGTCAAGGTCTCATTCAAACCAATTTTGGAAGAAACTAACACTGATAGTCAGTATGCAAATATGTCTATGAGTCAATCATCTTGTTCCATCAATAGCTCTCCTGTAGGCTGAATATCAGATACTCAGTAAGTGAACTGGAATAAGAGCACTGAAACCTTGAAATTGGGACTAAGTCTGGACCCAGCTGCACCTAAAATTCCCTATGAGAAGCAGTTTAGAATGCAAAGGGTCCCCTCTGAACCCTGTGACTCAATGGGCAGGTCTCTGTAACAGTTTGGTCTGACCCTGTCCCATATGCAGTAAGTAATCATGTGTACCTTACCATCAAATCTTGTTAAACCACTGTTATATTCACCATTGAGCGCTGTCTTATATCAGTAAAGTATATTATTGCTTCTCCTTGTGAGTGAAGTGCATGACTCCACCTATGACATTAATATCACTCATAGCAAATTCTGAATCCAGATAATAAAATTTAAAGTTAGCAAGAGGTAACAAAGTTAGATATAAAATGTTTTCCAATTACGGATAATCTACTGTTTTGCAGATAGTAAAGATGATTCAGCATTATCTTAACCCATTAAAGGAAATAAATACTGTATCCATGCACGCTTTCATCCTGCCAAGGAATCTGCTTGACATTAAAAGAAGATATCTTGGATATTACAAGATACATATGTAAGACTGTTATCACTTTAGAAATCATAAATCATTTTTAGAATACCTAATGACTAATTTTCCTCTTAAACAAGTGAAATGACGGAGTAGCTGATACTCTTGAGATTGGATTTTGTAAAGGAAAGGGCAGCGAAACATTTTTCTTCATAATCCTTTATGAAACAAGTTACTACTTTTTCTTCAAAGCCATTAAATGGTAAACCATTAATCACAGCAGTATTATTCGTAATTTGGCATAGGTACGGCTGTAATTAATAAGATGCAAAATGACTAACTCATAACGTAGAAGGTGAAATGATCTGTCTTGAAACAGAAAAGAAGTTTAGGCCAAAAAGAAGGGCCTGTCCTGTGAAATTCCTCCAGCTTTTGTTGAGTGACAGCAAATCTACTGAAAACCCTTGGATTAGTCTGTTTCTTATTTTGAGGAAATGTTAAAGGCTTTTGATACTACCTTTATCCAACAATTGCAGTTACTTAAAAAGAAATTATAAAAAGATATTTGCTTATTTTTCAATATTGGCATTATGATTTATATTTCTCATTCTCAAGAACTTATTTTCCTTTTATCCACCACTAATGACTTGAAAATGAACCTAATATCCACACCTGGTAGAAGATAAATAAAGATCAAAAGCAAATAGCAGTAATAATAAATAGTAATAATGTAAAATAAAAGCTGCTGATGCTGCTAAAAAAAAGGAAGAAAAAAAATCACAGGAATTTAAAAAAATAATCTTAATTTTCAAATCCAGCAGTTCGCTTTATAATGAGTATCACCAGCTGCTTGCCCCAGGTAAACATAGCTTAGGTAAGCAAATAGCTTGTCTTTTCCCCCATCAATTTGTATTCTTTGGGTTGCCTACAACATAGCTCCGTATTCTTTAAACTGAATGCACTTGATGTGTCCACCATAGTCATTCGTCAGTAAGTTAATTAAGGCTGAATAATTTGAGATCTTTAAAAGAAAACAAAAGCAATAATCTTAAGAAAATCAGGGGGTTTTTTATGTAGTAAAGGTTAATAAGTGATTTTATACTGATCTTAGAACAGTCCTACAAGGAAGAACTTTCTGATAATGTGTGTGTATATATATAAGTATAAATAAAATAATATATAACATGTAATACTATATATAACTATAATAATTATATATACATATATAATAAGAATGGAAACTACAATTAGGAAAAAACCTACAGAATTAACTGCAAAAGTTAGAACAACACAATTCTTGTTACTATGAAGTGCCATTTTTACTTGTAGGTCGATTACGTAGAATAGTTCTACAAATGATTGTGTATTTAAGTAAATTATTACATCCACAGTAAGACAATGAAAACATTATTAAACACAGTTTTGCTTCTTGCGTAAAGACACACACACACGAAAAAACCACTAAACCATAATGATGATTTCAGATTTAACAGAACTGCCACAATCTGTTACTCAGTCAGATAAGAAGCTTGTTGCCAACTTCTTCAGCAATAGTGACTACACATCATGCCAAGTTTCAGTTTGCCATCTTAACCATTAAGACATTTTTCTTCTTCTCTTTTTGGTTTTATATATATATGCAAGTATGTTTCCATTTCTAAATACACAGAATAGTATAAAGCATTAAAAGTTAATTTTTAATTCAAATACCAAAGGCCAGTGAATGCTTCAGAAATTTAGGTGAGCCATATTTTAATGAATTATCAATCTGCTTGACTTAATTACAAAAGAGAAAAAAAAAAAAAGTAGAATTGCAAGAAGAGACAATCATTTATATGTTCACACTAAAAGAATGACATTCATAACTTTTGGACAATTTTAAATATAATTTTCTGGTACAGTAGCACATTCTTCCATTTCTCATTTTCTGCCAAAGCGAAATGCCAAATACATTGCTTTCATTTTTACTCCTGCTGCTGCTCTAACTGTCAGAATATCAGCAGAAAACAACTATGGAAATACAAACTTTGTAGAAACACTAAATTTTTTTTTTTTTTTTTTTTTTTTTAACAGCACAATGGAAAAGGCAGCAAAAAGCATGAATTCATTACTACCTTTCCTTGCCTTCATGCAAAATAATTCCAACTGTGTTTATATCTTTGGATATCTTTTTCAGAACAGTTTAAGCACTTTTTCTAAAATGTGGAGTGGCACCCACTTGTGGAAAAGACACAGCAACAATAAAAATTAAAGAAATTAATTTGCTGTTCAAAACAAAATCTGAAAATACTGTTCTTTAAATTTGAAAATTAAAAGCTCCCAGTTAGTATTTGTTAAAAACAAGTTATATATAAACTAAAATTACATGAATGACCAGGCAATAGCTCCAATTTAAATAAGGGCTGAGAGTTTTAATTGTTAAATGAGCACATGAGTATTTTAGGCATCAGAAATTCAAACAGGAGAAACATTCTTTGCTTACCCTGTTTGATTGTTGTCTTTCTTTCTAGAGTGTTTAAAGAATAATATCTGAAATGTGTATATGGCTTGATAGACCACAAGAAGTAAATATCCGAAGTGTGTATATGGCTTGATAGACCACAAGAAGTAAAGGGCTACATGAAGAAATGGTTACCTATCAAAGGCGTACAATCCATTTACACAAACACAGACGATTCTCTAGACAGAGGCTTGCACAGGAATCTATACAGTTAAATCTCACATCTGGTATTATCATGTAGTACTTAAGGCAATTCATTTCAGGTCCTTGAAAATTACTTAACTTAGTTTAATTCCTCAAGAGTTTTCAGATATTTTCATTCTTCTTAACTTCATGTAAAACATTAACAAAATATGACAAACATTCAAACTTCAGAGAAGGTAGATACTAAACAAATCTGATGAATTCTGTGTCCCAGTTCAAGCATCATTAGACAAGATACACTAAGGGAATTCATATAACTTTGTAATGATTTGTAGGCCAGCAGAATATCCAGCAGATAACAGTAAGGAAATAATAAAGCAGTATTTGTGTTCATGACCTTAAACAAAAATTCATTATGGGAAATCTATCTCCTTATAACCAAACTAAGTATTTTTAACTTCAATGTTATTTTTGGCTGAATATGTTGGGTGAGGCCTATGTTTCATGCATTCTATAGCTATGAAACTAATTTTAAAGATAGTTTCCTTCAATACCAACAGTCTGTCAACAGTAGCAAAAAGGTCCATAAGCACCTGTTCTCTCTGAGATATAGAGAACTTCAGGTTGTTTGTTTCTTGTCATTACAGCAAAACAGTTCCAAGGACACAAACTTGTTTGTGTCCTTGGACACAAACATTTAGAAGGGTGACGGATCTTGGTATCACACTACATTATGCAACCAGGCAACTGAAGTGAATACTGGAAAGCCTCCAGAGGTACAGGGAGATGCCTAAATATTTATAAAGTAAATGCCTCAGAAAAATGTGTCAGTGGAATTGATTTGCTAGAAAAGTATACAGTCTTAGAGGTCAACTACTGTTTAATGCTATTCAGAATAGACAATGGAAAAGTCTGAGCATATTGAGCCAAGTTAGAAACTCTGATAAAGCAGGTATGTAACTGTGCTCAGGGAAGATAGTATATATGGAAATGAACTTTTAGAGGAAAAGCAAGCAGTAAGTCAGGATATAATGTATCCTTCTTTGGGCTAAATTCAGAGACCCCCACTCAGATGTTTTCTCCATTCTGTCATATAAGATGCCTTTGTGTCCTGCCTGACTTCTAACTGCCTCTCCAGAAGAGTATGGACTTTCCTGTGTTATACCTGCTAGCTTTGCACGGACATCTTGAATATCTGAGTGTCTCATACAGCAGCAGACACCTGAGAATGGCCCAATGAATTGTATCCCTTACGTCCTGAACTTTTTAATGTCACAAGAAGGACCCCTATTCATACAGAAAACTTCTTAAATAAATGTTAACGCATAAAAACCTGTTTATGTATACACACACTTTTTTTATGTACAGAATGAACATGAATGAACATGAATGTACATGAATGAACTATGTATATGAATGAACTATGTACATGAATGAAGTATGGCTGAATGAATATTCCTGTAATAAGAATGTAGTAATATTACATGGACATTGTATATAAAACTAAGGTTTTATATAAATCTGGGCAGTTTTTAGATAATGTTATGTACTGCAAAAAAAATTCACGATATTGAGGTTAACTTCATTCTGAATAAAAACATGCAAATGAGTTCGCTCTGTGTTTAAATTACAAATAAGAAAAGAATACTAAGTATGCAATTTTGGCATGCATATCTCCAGATTAACTTAAACTAACTGTGAAAGTTTCATTTCTCCCCCAAGCTTTTCTTCCTACTGTGTTTTTAAAATATACAACTACATGGCTTGTTGGCCTGAGTGTACTTTTGAAATCAGAAACAAACTGTTTTCTAAATAAGTCCCTGTGTTATTCTAGTAAACCAAAATTTAAAGCTGAAATTCTAGCTCTGTTAAAGTAAACAGAATATGTAAGGATTTTCATGTTGAAATATCCTCTTTGTCTAATACTTCATTCTATTAAAAGGAAATTGTCTAAATTATTGTCTTACAAATAGGTTAGCTTTAAGAAGTTTGTAATACCTGTTTCTGTTTCATCTCACAAAGTTACATTTTTTCCAATAAATAGTGTGATAATATTCTAAATACAACAAAATTTAAGTAACCCTGTATTAACTAAAATGTATATTTTTGTGCCAGAAAATAAATGAAAGTTTAAATCACAAAAAAAGGAAACAATCTTGCTGTTTTGAAGAGATTTGAACTACCTATGGTCTAGGAAGTATTAAGAATGTTAGCATGTGGCACCAAACTTTGTAATTTACTGTCCATGAATATCAAGAAGAGCCATGAACTACAGTCCATGGGAAGGACCCACATTCAAGCAGTTTGTGAAGAACTGTATCACAAGAGAGGGACACCACACTGTGTCAGCGGAAAAGCATGAAGAAGGAGTGGCAGAAAGGAGCTGTTAATGAATTGACCACAGCCCACATTCTCCACTCCCAAGCACCACTTGGTGGGGTGGGATGTAAAAGAGTCAGGCCTGAGAGAAAGTTTTTATCATTTTTTGGCAATAAATTAATCTTCCCCAAGTTGAGTCTATTTTGCCCATGAGGGCAATTGATGAGCATCTTGATGTCCTTTTCTTGACCCATAAGCCTTCTCATCTTATTTTCTCCCCCTGTTCTGATGAGAAGTGGGAGTGAGAGAGCAGGTAGGTGGGCACCTAGCAGCCAGCCAAGGTCAACCTACCACAACTGTACTGGAAAATTGTCTTACCATTATAAATCTAAACATTAGAATTAATTTTAATAAAATTACTCATTAAGGTATTTGCATTTAACACTATTAAATATTAATATTCTATTAGATATCATGGTGAGAAAACAAAATAATTCCTCCCAAAAGCCGTAAGAATAATGATAGTGATGACAGCACATATATTTTGAGCCTTGTTCGGCAATGCTGCTTGCAGTTCAAATTTCCAAAACAAAAAGCACAACACAAAGCCTAATTACATATTTAATCTTTTTGGTAATAGACGTCTACCTACCTCAGCTTTAAAATCTAATCTCCCACAACTGAATGTACTTTCTCAATTTTTTATTTATTTTGAAAATGTCCCTCATCTCTCAGTGATAAATACATTTATTTCCATCTTGTGCCGTTCTGTGACATGAAATTTATCTGTGTTAAGAGAAAGTGGTAAATATGATTGACTTTAAGGAATATAGGCTTGATTCTTATACCACCTACATGATTATACATCTTTGCATCCGTAAGCACTTCTTGACATATATTAGTAAAAAATTATACGAGGATCAGTGAAGAAATCTCTCATCATTAGTCTCCAAACCACAGGTCAATCTGCTCAAATATGCAAGTAACACTGCACTGTAAGAACACATTGGAGCACAACCCAATTATTTGGATCTAATTCAAATTATATATGGGAAAAAGAACAGTTTCTGTCAGTTCACTTAGGCATCATCTGTTAATGAATATACAGTGAGGAGATTCTGTAAAAATTCCATTCAAATATAAAGAGAATAGTAGAGAAGCATAGCTGCAGTTTTCTCTCTGCAGTACTATATGACTTACTTTTAAATCAGTGTATAACATATAAATAAGTCACTACAATAAATTTTCTATTAAAATAGTTTCACTGTTTTACAAAACAGAGCAGTAAAGAACAATCCAAAAGATATTTAGATCTCCCAATATCTGTCACACACTATCAAATACAAATAATCTTTCACTTATCTATTTCCCTGTCACAGAATGTTTTTCCTTGATAGTACAAAAAATTTAATTAATACTTGTTACTTGAAATCATAAAACTTTACAAAACCTAATTAATATTATGAAGTCATAGGTATCAGAATGTATTTTAAAATCCAAACAAAAAAAAATGAATTAAAGCATCTGAAAAACTCTAGGCCATGCATTGTATACTACCCATATTTTGTGCTAATGTCATTGTGCATATTGACATTATGCAAAATTTCAGTCATTAAATTTTTTATCTTTTCCTCCCCACTTGCAGGGAAAATTCAAATAATTCAAACAACCATGTTGGCCTGTGGCAAAAGTAGAAGGAAAATCTATCTGTTGAACTTGATTCTGTGGGATCTGCAATCTTTATGTATTTAGTGAGATGATGAAACAGAATCAGATTATAGCACTGGGCTTCCCACCTTCTTTTAATTACGCAACATCTCACAGTTCTCTTCTGATTGAAATCTGACATGGAGAGCAACAAGAACAATGACCCAGTTTCCTTCTCTGCTCAGGATGCACCAAAACCACACCTTGTGATGAAAAGCACAGGTGATCTACATCCTCGAAAAGAGTGACACTCAGGATGAGTTGAAACAGAAACACAGTTAAATGCATAAGTAGCTTAAGGCATCAATGATTAAGGCCTGTTAAAACATGTGTAACTGTAGATGAAAAGATGTAAAGCAGGCAGGGGTTGAAGCCACTGTAGACATGTAATTGGATTTCAGGTGTGAATGTTCAAGCCTTGAAAAACACATCTCTGCTCACTCCCCCTGAGATTTATTTTCCCTTGGGCCTCAGTGCTTGCTTGAGATACGTACATTGAAAGACTGTATCAATAAATGCAGCAAATTGCCAGATGTACACAGTAGAAAGCAGTTTTGGCCTTCAGAATACAACGAATTAGTATCACCAAACACAACAGCTTTACCTACCCACATATATATAAAAACATATAGTCCATTGTCGTGGTTCAAGCCCAGCCGGCAACTTGGAACCACGCAGCCGCTCGCTCACTCCCCCCTCCCCCCTCCTTCCTCCCCCTGCTCCCAGAGGGATGGGGGGGAGAACTGGAGGAATGTAACTCCCATGGGTTGAGATAAGAACAGTCCAGTAAGTAAGGTATAATACAAACCACTACTGCTACCAATGATAATGACAAGAGGAATAACAAGGGGAGAGGACACAACCCCTCACCACCCGCCGACCGATACCCAGCCCGACCCGAGCAGCGATCTGGGCCTTCCGGGTAGCTCCCCCCAGTTTCTATACTGGGCATGACGTGCTGTGGTATGGAATACCCCTTTGGCTAGTTTGGGTCAGGTGTCCTGTCTCTGCTTCCTCCTGGCTTCCCCTCCTCCCTGGCAGAGCATGAGACTGAGAAAGTCCTTGGTCAGAGTAAATATTACTGAGCAACAACTAAAAACATCGGTGTTATCAGCGTTGTTCCCAGGCTGAAAGTCAAAAATACAGCACTGCACCAGCTACTAAGAAGGAGAAAAAATGACTGCTGTAGGTGAACCCAGGACATCCATATACACAAAAATACAGTCAAATTCAAATAATGCATACAGACAGACAAATATGTATAAAAGCTTCACTAGGTTTTGGAGGTTGTTAGTTTGGGTTTTTTTGCAGTGATCAGTCCAAAGTATTTTACTGTTGAACATGGACTCCTGGAAGGGTAATTTCTGAGGAATAAATACTTGCTGTCATCCTTTAGCCGAAAAGCACAAAACTCTAAAACCATTTAATGTATTGCTGTGAGAGAAGAAAATATCACAAAACCAGTCATTTATTCATACTGTGGATATTTTCTCATACATATCATAGTTTAAAGACATAATTAGCCTCAATACACCCAACCACCACTAGGATGCCAAGCCAGTCACCTAGAATAACTCTCCATTACACCCGACTTCAGTGTTCCACCTCTGGCCTGCTACTTCACTGCAACCCCATAGCCCTGTAATGCAGTACTGCTATTACCAGTAACAGGCCACAACCTTTACACTGAGTTAGCAAGACTTCAAGATTAATGTTTGCCAGGTTTGCCCTGTCTGAACTTTTCTTGGTGGGCCTGCAGCTTTGTTTTACCTTGTTTCTATGACAGTGATTTCTCCTATTGACCAGGTCTCCATGGCTAGTTTACTTTAGTTTCTTTACATAGTAAACCAGTAGTTTTATACAGACAGCTGTAACAAGCAGTTGTTCTATTTGAATTTTTATGACTTTTACAAAATTATGTAGGATAGGGGAATGTGAGTTTGGTAAAACTACACAGGCCTTGAGAAATGAAGAGACAGGATGCTGTCTACAGGGGTAGACAGCATGGGTTGATAAAAGATGAGGTACAGGCTTGGCACTGGGGACCCTACAGCTATAAACAACTCACCACAGGTCAAGAAATGTAGACCTGGAGCTGGACAAAATTGGTTTCAGGGGTAACAGAGAGCAAAAAAACCCAGTATCTTCATATACAGTATATACATACTGTATATAGCAAACTTGGCTGCAATATGATATGTAGCTGCAGTTCAATAAAGAAAACAGTGTAAAAGTGTGATAGTAAACATATAAACATGACCCAAAGTTGGTCTGAAGGGAGCAAGAGGAAACCAGCAACATCATTATCATATTCATGCCAATGAAACACTGCAGATGCTGATGACTTCTGGTGTTAGCCTCTCCGGCAGTCAAAACCGACTGATTTTAAGACCTAGAAGAGCAATGGAATGGGGAGCACAACCCCAAGAGACAGAAACTAAGAACTGTGTTACAGTTTTAATAGTGTTATAGCTACTGGTATTATTATTATTACTGAGACTTCTATATAAAAGTACTTTAACTGTACTATTATTCTTTTTTTTCTGTAATAATTACATGTAGACTAACAATGCTTCTTGAATTAAATTTTAAGATTTCTGTTATACTAACAATTAATTCTTGGCTTTTCTTATATATAGTGTGCTACCTCTTTGCCCGTGAATAAGATTTTGATTTCTTTTTGCCGAGTTTCCATTTTGCAGTCAGCAATCCTAAAAATAACAGTATGTTCAGCCTTAGCAGATTAAATCATAATTTCTCTGACATACATATTGCTCAAGCTTTACTTTCATTTCTATGGTACCATGGTTAATAGTGATGACTATTTGCATTTCTATAGCAGAAAGAGCTTACATTCTTCTACAAATACTTGTAACATCTTGATACCATATTGCTAGTAAAAAAAAACCCCTTCTGTCTACATATTCAAAACAGAGTTACAGATTTCATTCTTTGATCTGATGTGTGAAGCTGTAACCTGGCCCTGGTCCCCAAAACTTGTGTTTCGTTTAGTCACAAAACTGGTTTTCCTTTTTCCCGTGTCTTAACAAAGACACAGCTAGGTGTACCTTTCAAAAAGCTTTATTCAAATTGGATATAAGTATGTTCTTGTTCTTTAAAATCACACAGCTTAAGCGTACATGAGACAGTAGAACTGCACAAGCATGCATATCAGAACATGATCTATTACATTTTGTGAATAAGAGCAATTTTAACCAGAAACATCATGGCTAGCTATTCTATACCTGAAAACATTTGGAAGCAGAGACTAACTTTCAGTATCTGATTTCTGCATTTATAAACATACTGTCTGAAAAAAATAATTTCTCCATTATCGGTATGCACTTCTCAAATTTCTTTTTATTTGTATGTGTACACACGTGCACATAAACACATTCCATATTCATGATCCTTGATCTATCTGTATAATTTGTTATTTCGATTTCAAAATGCATAAAAAGTTGAAAGAAATACATGGAATATAAGTCAAGATTTTAATTTTAGTTTAACTTATGAAGGAACACTTGAGAATAAAAAGTGCCATACCTACCTTTATGATAAACCTAAACCATTTACACCTCAGCAAGCACATTTTGTATTCAAGATGAGCTGATAATAAAATTCTTGATCAAATATTATCTGGTACTATCTATCACGATTGCTGATTTATCCTAATGGACTTCTGCTCCTGTTTTTCTGAATATTGCAAGTATAAATCACAAAAATTCTACTATATTCATATATTCAAAACAAAATCTGAATTCACATTTTACTTAGTTTCTTTGGATTTTGTTTGTATATCTTTCCTTTGCACATACTGAAAGGCTTATCGCTGCCTTCCCCTTGGATCCTAAGTTAGGATATTCCGTGAAAATAAACAAATCTCCCTTAGGAGTGCAGAGAACTGAGAACTGTTTGAGCATTACGAGTCGTGTTTTCAACTCTGGATTTGAAAGATGCCTAGAGACTTTTACAATTCTTTTCATGGACAATTTTTTTAAACAAGCTGAAAGATAAAATAGTAATTCTGATATTAAGCTTCTACAATGGGAAGGACTCTAAAGTAGACAGATTTAGAAAGTAAAGTGATCTTGAAGAACTGGAGAGGTTGCCTTAAAAACCCAAACCAAACCAAACCAGAAAAGCATCCTTAAATAGCATGCTACATTTAGGAAAGTGTAATGTACTGCTCAGTTACAGACTGAGTGACAGCTAGTCAGGTAACAGTATTTTAGAAAAAGATCTGGATGTCATAATAGAGCATGAGCTGAAGACAAATCATCAGTCTCATCCCTGAAAAAGTCAGACGTCATAAAAAAGTGTGCATCGTAGTCTGCAACAGATAGGGAGACATTTTTTCTTTTAATCAGCATTTATGAGACCTCACCTGCAAAGCTGTGTCGATTTTTGACCTGGATCTTTAAGAATGATATCAACCAACTAGAGACTATTTCCTTTAAAAAATATTAATATTTACAGTTCATATCAATAAGTTATCAGAAACATAAGTAGGAAACGTATAAATTGTCTAAGTATTCAGCTTAAGGTTTTAACAATAGCAATACAGGATACATTGCTTAAGATGTACAATATATCTAGCCATAAAGAGAAAGCAACGCAGTTAATGAAACAATGATGAAATGTTGGGTAGTATGGGGTGAGGTGGATTTTTAAAGGAGCTACCAAAGACTAGACTCTGTTCATGATCCCACAGACTTGTGGTATCCATTTTCCTGTTATCTTAATGGTGGCACATTTTTTGGGCTGAAAGTCCAACCCTCCCTTTCCCCGAGGGCAGTGAAGCAACCAATACAAACTGTGTGACTGAAAGTGTGAGTTTTAGTCACACCTATTCTATTTCCAGTGGAGCAATATGGAACACAGCAGTAACTGCAAGCCTGCAATCAAGATCTTTCTTTAATACTGCAACCTTTTCCGCTTCATAGTAAATAAAGCTTTAAAGACAAATCAAGTTTAATTGTAATGAGGTTGTAAGACATGGAAAAAAAATAAAACAAAAAAAAGAAGTCAAGCCAAAACAGACTTAAATTATTTTAAACTTGCATGAGATCTGAGTAAAAAATACTCTGTGCTCCAGATCTGACTGTATTCCTGATAGATAATACTGTAAAATATCTGAATTGCACACAGAAGGTCTGTACTTAAACCCTCTTTATTTACAAAATGGATAAGCAATAACTCCTTCTCCAGGTTTAATGTAGTGAAAAAGAACAAACCAAAACAAAAAACCCTAAACAAGCAAACAAGTATGATTACATAATTTCCTGTGAAGTTACATAAGCTGGTAGAATCACAGTGTTATCTGACTGTGATTGATTTTATTTGTCCTGGTTTTATTACAGGTTTTGTGACAGAAAAAAATAAAAAGAAAAAATGCTGAGATAATATGCAGGATTCTTCTTAGAATCACAGAATAATTCAGGTTAGAAGGGACCTTGGTAACTCAATAGTCCAGCCTGTTATTCAAATCAGTCAATAAGTAATTCAGACTGGGCTGGTTAGGGCTTTCTCCAGTCAGGTTATGACAGAGCAACTAAGCCTGGAAACCACTTCCAGGCACACAAAGCGTAAAAAAGTAATCAGGCACAGTCAGCATGGACTCACCAAGAGGAAATCATGTTTGACCAACCTGATGAACTTCTGTGGTGAAGTGAAAGGCTGGCACATGAAGGAAGAGCAGTGGATGTTGTCTACCTGGAGTTCAGTAAGATGTTTGACATGTGAGGAATGAGACTGTATGACAAGGTAGCATGTCGCCAATGCAATGTTCTTGGGCTAAAATGATACACCTGTAAAATTTCTTTTGGAAGTACTTTTGTCCTCTTCTAATACTTGAGAAGCATGGCTAGTAGGTATGTGTTGAAAATACAACAGAATTTAGGAAATGTAGAAGCATCACGTGAAGCTGAAATCTGGCAGATAATGAAATTTGTAGATTTTGTTTCACAGCTACAGGTGACTAGGAAATTGAGCACAAAGTTTCAGGGGTTTGGGGGGTGCGTGTTTGTGTTTTGTTTTGTTTTTTAAACATTTCGGCAGTTCTGCTTTGGAAAACATCTACAGGTTCCTCTAACGCTGAATAGGGAAGGTGAAAAGCTAAGACATTAACAAGAAAGATTTGGCGAAGGTAATAGCTTGCACATACAGCAGTCTCTATTAAAAAAAGAGAGGGAGCCAGACAAGCAATTACGTTCAAAGCTGGATAGTCTTAAAACCAAACAAAAAACATGTCAAGTTGAATTCTGACATAATAAAATAGAACAGGTATCCGATTTCTACAAGCACCAATGGGTCTTGGCAAAAACACACACTCTGTATCTTTTTAAAATCTGAACAAATAAAGAATAAATTAACTATAAACATATATATCTCATTGATACTCACTGATCCTCACAAAAAAAAAAAAAAAACACTGCTAGGAAAACAAAGAGCAGAAATGAAGGCGATTGCTAATGTCAGGTTATTTTTGGTTTGGTTTCCACTACTGTTGGCCTTAATCAAGAGTTAGGTTTTATCTAAAGGAACAGTTGACTACCTGCCAATAATATGCCCGATATCATCTTATTGGGCAGCTCTCTTTTGCCTGTTGTTAAGAAACATAAGCTGCCAGTAAGATTGAGTAAAATACTGTCCTGGGTTCAAAAAAACCCCTATGTTTGACGCCAATTTCTGTTTTTGTATCACAGGAAATGGTATTTTTACATGTAACGTATTTTCAATAAATACTTCAAAACGCAGATGTGACATAAAAAAAAAATATCCTGCTTATATTCCTGCCCATTAATCACTTTTTTAAAAGAAAATCTCAAGATTCTTTATGAATTCCAAACTTAGATAACAATACTAAAAAATAAAGTCATTTGAGACTACCCTAATGTTACAAGTTCTAAATGGGAATCTCTAATGTAATTTTTAAACTATTTTATTCTCTCTTTATCACTATCAGTGTCTATTTGGTAGACATTTTTATTAGCTAAATAAAAAAATGCTTGAACTACATCTATGGATATACTGAGCCTCCATAAAAAGGTTATAGGTAAGTTTGGAGATTTATTCTAATGATTTCAATAAAAGCTTTGCTAGCATACTAATTCTTTAGAGATTTTGCATATTACTTTGTATGAAAAAATGTACCTGAATCTGGTGACCCGCTGGCAGCCGCGCAAAAGACTAATTGTGCGTTTTGATACTCATGTTCAGGGGTTTTGTTTAAATTAAACACTTTTTCTAAGGAAGATACATCACAGCAGTATGTATCACAGAGAAAATAAGCATGAAATGACAGCATAAAGCATTTCTTATTTTTACAACACATTCTGTATGATCTAGAAAATTGCAGTTCAAGGATATATTAATTTTGTTTCTATTACTCCAAACTGTCCATTGTTATAAAACACTATTCAGAAGAGCTACTATAAAAACATTTGTTGTAGAATTTTCTCTGTCACAGTGTTTCTGTACAAAATAGCACTTCTCCTTTTTATTAAAAACATTTTTAATTCTTTGATTGCAAAGATAATCTAAAGATGTGAATCAGGGGCAAATACGAATATGTAGAAGGTCTCAGAAATGGTTTGCGGTGATTAATTCTGCCCATTATGTCTCATCAGTGACCTCTGGATTGTAGTATTAGCATTTTCCTACAGCACCAAAAATGCTGTACTTTTGTTAGTGAAGTCAGTGTTCTGAATGTCAGTAATACCCATGATCTTTTTTCTGTATCCCTGCTTTGCTGTATCTGATTCAGACCATACCACTCTGTAACTGTCAACTGAAGGTAAATTCAGTGAGTTACATGGCATATAGACAGTGATCAGGTTTTTGCCTCAGGTAAAAGCACTAGGACTCAGCTTACCACCAGGAAGCAGGTATTTCAGATTTCCTCAGGCTTTCAGAATTTAGAAGATTAATTTCTGAAACTAACTACAGGTTCTCTGAATTCTAATGCATGCAGAGCAGTGGGGGAAAAGAAAAGTAAAATTTGATCTCTATCTTTTTGACAGTATTTAGCTGCTAGCACCCACAGAGCTTTATAAAGAACACAGTACTACTACTATCACTGCCCTAACTGTTGAAAGCTATTACTGCGTATTTACTACCGCAAATTTCATCTAAGTGTCTTACCCAAGAAGAGTAAGAAAGCAAGGTATTTGTTGAAAGTGAGCTGAATTAATTACATTTAAAACCAACATATAACTATTAATGATAAAATAATGCATTGGAAAAATACTATAATAGTCAAAAAATACTATATACGTCTTTGATCCCCATATGATTAAACTGTCCAACAGTGAACTGAAAATAAAATACAATATTTAAATAATATCTCTAGATATCAGTCATGTTTATTAAAGCTGTAATATAATTTTTAAAATAAATTGACCTTATTAGTCTTTGTCTTTTGGAAGAAAATAATTTAAATATTACTGTAATGGCTTTCTACAAAAATCCTGCTTTTTAAATGCTAATCTCTTAACTGATAGAACAAGGAGAAGACCAGCCACGTCCAGTCCAAATTCTAATGGAAAACCCAGCTTAGTGAGATATTTACAGGTAAGCATAAACATTTCTGCATACTGCCATATTTTTATTGTAAAGCATTTTAAAAAACTTTTTTGGCCATGCTTTTGTAAAATCCTGTTTGTATGATTAAATACCTTTAGGAATCATAATTAACCTACACAGGCTTAAATGAAAAGCTGTAAGTACTTTAAAATTTTTCATGACACTGTTAGACTTAAAAAAACCACAAAGATAAGCTTGTCCAGTACGTGAGAACTCTGAAATACATATATGAACATATAGGTTGTAAGCAACCTCTGCAAGTCATCTACTCCAACCCCTGACTCACAGTAGGTACAACTAGGTTATAAAGTTTATCGTATTTCAAGTGGTTATAGTAAATTACCATAAAGCTAGTGATGTAATAAAGATGTCACCTCCCTCATTATTTTACTACATTATTGTAAATCCAGTTCAGGAATTGTATTTTTACTGGCCTAATTAAAGGAACACAGATTGAAAGTAATCAAGCTGAAAACACAGTCTCTTACCAACATAGGTGCAATACAAAATGTTTCAAAGCTTAAGTGGTCATAGAACTTTGTAAGAGAATTCTTCAGTGAATAATTTTGGAACAGCAATCAAGAGATACACTTAGCATATCCACAGGACTCAAAGTGAAAAAAGTAACAAGTATTCAAGCAAAAATGATCAAAGAAGTGTTTATCAATTGTCTGAAGATTGTTCAACTCAGAGGACCGCACAGAAACTAGACAAACCCGTAAGATCTCTGATATGATTTTTCCACCTCATTTTTGTAGGAAAAAAAAAAGTTTTAAGAAAACAGAACCTTGTTGCAGAAACCAATACTAAGGATGGAATTCAGTGTAAATCTAAATAGTTGTGTAGTGTTATTTGAAAGTAAGGTAAATCCACACATTGCTGGAAGATACATGATCTGTGAGAGGTCCGCTATTGTCTGAAGCAGCAGCTGGAGGCCAGGAAGGATTACTCAAGGCATGTCAAATAGTATTAGAAGCCTAAGGTGAAGTAGCTACACTGAGCTCTAAAACACCTAAATGTAGATGTTTATCCATTTGTTTCTAAAGATGCTTTAGGTATCTAATCTCTCAGTACAGTAAATACAGCTAAGAAAGTTACGCATCAGAATGGCAGCTAAGTGTCTGCTTCAGGCTAAGCTGAATTACTGTCTAGATTCTCCTAGTTATAACTGAAGCTTAGGCAATGAGGGCTCAGTAAGTGCCCGTAATTAAATGTCTAGTGCTAACTGTGATGGCTTAAACTCTCAGTATCTGTGGTTTGGTATTCTGGATCCACACCTGGAGGGAAAGCAGAAGAACTTAATCTCAAAAGGAACTAAAGATTTCCCTGGTGGGTAACTGAGTTTTGAGACTGCCTCCAGACATCTAACTATATATATTCAGTCTTGAATTAAATTCACATAGTCCATTTTGAAAGCAACAACCAGCTGGATGCATTGTTAATCCATATATTTGATCTCAAGTGCAAAAGTGTGCCATCACTCTTGCATCTTCATTTGCTCTTGATGGAACGGAACTGTTCAGAATGAAAAAGTAGAATCAGCAATGACCTGGCAGAGTGCAAAAGAGTGTTTTCTGGAGCAGCTGAACATTTACCTTGGAAACATTAGAACCCCACTGCTTACTCTAGAAGCAGTGTTACTAGTTTCTTTACTAGATATTTTTTAATTATTTAAATGACCTCGATAGATGAGGTCAAAAAAACCTAAATATATTGTTTGATGAAAACTGAATATATGTTTTCTTTTTAGAAGAGATCAGAGCAGAAATGTTAGATTCTACAGAGCTAACAAATGGCTACTGCAGAAAAAAGAGAATCATTTGCAAGCATTTAGTTATACACATAGAATTGGACATATGTAATAGCATGCATACAATACCTACTTCTGAGAGGTACCATGAGACAAATATAACTTGCCAGTAAGTCTGCTTAAAATCAAGGAGAGGAAAACCCACCTAATTACAGAGAAGAACAATGCAGACATCAAAATGTTTCAAAATGTCTAAGCCACTATTAAAAAGAATGATTATTCAGGAGGCTGTTAACTTGTCAGTCTGGTAAGTCAGAACAGTACCAAGAATTATGTTAACTATGTGAAAGACTGAATAAAAAATGACATGTATACCCTGCCTGTGTGCATACTCGTGCATAAGTGCCTTCTTTGCCTTGGAAAAAAACAAACCAACTGACAAACAGCTAATGGGTAACCAAGAATATATTCATTATAGGCAAAGTCCTGAGTAAGGCAGCTTCTCAAACTAGTTTGTTGGGTAGGATCTGTGTCTGAATTTCATGAAGATAATACAAAATTTTAAAACAACATGCCTGAGCATTCATTCGTTCATTTACTCATGGCCTCAATTCAATCCTTCACTTTCAAAGTGTCTACAAATGTCAGCCCTCTCTATGTGTTACAACAGCTGTACCAGGAGATTAAAAATACATTCGTATCAAGGCTTTGATCAAGGCTGCACTTCTGAAATGATGTCCAGTCATCAACTCTTACCGTGCTTTGGTTTGCATCACAGAGCAATCTCTGAGCAGATAAATTGAGTTTCTTGTGGATGAAACTGAGCTGGAAGGTGTCCTACAGCCTAAAGAAGCAGCTTAAAACTAGTCCACAGTAAAAACTCTGAAATATACATGTAGTGAGGACCTCAGGTCCTTAACACTAACTGTTTTGCACTATAAAGCTGCTCGTAGTGCACTGCTCTACTAATGCCAATGTAAACACAGTCTGCTTTATTCTCTTAGGACAGGTGAAGGCAATACTGGAATCTCGTCTTCCTTTTCATTTTCCCACCCTCTGGGATTCTGCTCATGCTCTGCAGATGCAAGGTTCTGCAAGGTCTCCACGCATATACAAGGAAGGTGCTAAACAATGTGTTTTCAAGCTTTACTTGAAATCTCTAGATTTACCTACTACAAACTTCTGGATTTTGACAGAAGAAATAAATTAGATTTTCTATCTTCTTGACTTGAACATTGTTGCCAGGCACTTAATGCTAATAATTAAATATGGAGGATGTTGCTTGGAATAATGACTTCTGCAGAGAGGTTAAAATCTGCATGAAAGAATGTCTCCATTCAGAGAGTCCGTGAACTCCATGACAACAGAGGTCCTGTGCATTGCAAAACAGAATAAAGAAAGAATAAAAGTCTTGATGAAGTTCAGAGAATATGTAAATTTCTCATTTCCATGGCTTCAAACATCATGTTCATGTTGTACATGACCTGGTATTTTCTTCTACCCATTTCAATAGCAAATTTTAAATAACTGATTAGCTATGAACTCCTAAAATGTTCTCCTCCTCAGGCAGAAATAAGAGTTTCCACTGTAATGAGCTGAACTCCATTTTAATCTTTCATAGTAACCAGAGCCACCTACATCTCATTCCTGTGGTGAAGCCTCTATTTATGCCTCACTTCAATTCTGAATGCTTTACCACAGTGCACAGGTGATAACTTCACTTATGCATATTTCAGAAAGATTAATAAGTAAATTATGTTCTAGTGGTAACTTATTTAAACTGCAAAACTCTTGACTAGGTTAAAAATATTTCCTTTTGTCATAATGGTGAAAGTTACCTACCTATGGAGAAGAGGTGGAAAACCACACTGGGAAATTTCATCCTTCTTACCTGCCATATGGAAAGGGATGATTGTCCAAACACGTGATTCCTTTTTTTTTTTTTTTTTTTTGAAAGGCATGAAGATTTTACTGTTTGAATAGTAAACTAACTGCAATCTTTTAGGCTCCATTCTCCCTCGGCAAGGTGATTAGAAGAAACAAAACTCATTTCTATGTCCAGGAAAAGAAGCTTCTCCACCATCCCACTCCTCCTAAGGTGGGAGCTTGTCCTGTGGTTCCCTTGCTGGGCATGTGCTGAATTACTACACAGCTCAACTCACACTTAACTTCCTTTAATGTAATACAGGAGTTACTATAGCTCTAAGACACAATGACAGTTGCAAAGAGAAGAACTTTGAAAACAGAAATGTGTAAACAGCTTCATGCAGATACATTAACCCCTTAAACAATTTACAACTTGTACTCAGGAAGGTCAAACATTGGCCACATTGTTAAACTCTAAAGGCCAAACCTGTATATTATTTTGTGACTTAAACACTGATTAAAGTCTGTGAGCACAAACACCCAAAGAGCTCTTAAAGAAGGTGGGAAAGACACGAGTTTTACATTATGAGGTATAATTATGATAGATAAAAACATTGAAAAGTGTTAAACCCTGCCCCCAAAACATCAAAAACCATAACCTTCTTTCTTCTCTAATCCAGTAGAGTCCTTTTAAAAATTTGGAAGGGGAGATTCTGCTGTCCAGTTATACAAATACCTGCTGTTGCCTAGAAACAGGAAAGTAAAATAGCCAGGCCTATAACTGAAAAGGCACAAAACTTGCTTTGGGAGGAAAACAATAAATAAATATATGCAGCACATGTTTACTGGCGTAAAAAAGCCAAAATCTGGGCAAGGAATAGGAAGCAAACCTGCAGTGACGTTATTTCTTTTGCTTTATTTGCATTTATGATATGAATGTACTGTCCTCTGGGTTTGTGAAATGGTTCTTCCTGTGACTTTGTGATTAAACTCTGCTTCAGGAACTCTGGCTTATACTGTTCAAATGCACCATAATGACAACATGACAGCACAGAAATCTGGAAGGTTCCCTGCCCGTTCACTGGTCTCTTTATTAAAGAGTATCCTGCACTATGTTGCAACCTTTTCATTTGTATCCTTTCTTGTGAGCCCGGAACATTGATAATAGTTACCTATTAAATAAACAAAGAGAAAAATGTTGAGATGACTGCTGCATGAAAAAGGGCTGGCCAACCTGACAAGCTCTGTCTAAAGAATGCTTCCACTGGATACAGCGATGACACAGGTAACCAAGCTCAGCATTTCATTACATATTCTATCTCATAAGAATACTGGAATATGTAAAGAATGACAAAACCCAAAAATCTCTGAACAAGTTACTTGTTGAAAACAAGTATGCAAGGTTAACTTTTGCATAGAGAGAGAATAAGGAAAAAAGTGATAAGCAAGCACTTGATGTTATTTTCTAGTACAAGAGATGAACATTAAGCATTTGTAGATCTGATACCTAAAACATATTCTTACTTTTGAAGGTTTATGAATGGTATTTTTAGAAAGAAATAGGGCCATGTTTTAAAAGGGTTGTTAAACTTTTGTATACTGTTGCAAGGTTTAATTATTAAGAAACCTAGACTTCTAAAAAAAATGACTCACACCTAGGGATGTGACAGACTGACTGATATAGACCCTAAGATTCATGGTAGTCCTCAAGAGGTGTTAGAGATTGCCTGCTAAATCAAAAGCTGTCCTGTATTGTGAATCTAGTCATACTGTTAGTGTTCACATGCTAAAGTAGGCCAATTTGAGCTGATAGGAAGGATCATGATCTTGGTTTTCACGGTTTGTGGCTTCTTAATTATTTTTATAAATAAATAAATGAATACAATTCAGCAACTGCTGACCTTTTGTTCTTTTTCTGTAACATACTTCAAATCTAGCCACATTTTTCTTGGATCAAGTACCTAACAAATCAGCATGCTAATCTATGTTAATCCCTTTCACATTATACAGCAGGTGTATAAATACCTATCTTGATGATTCTTGCTGAGATCACCCTTTAGGATTGCTTTTTTCTATTTACTTCAAAGTAGCATTCAATTTGTGTGGCATTTTATATTTCCTAAATAGCTGCAACCAAATTATTTAATTTACATTTCCAAAACTTTAAAACATTAGTTGATGATTCCAGCTTTTATTTACTTTATGAAAGCCAGGAGGAAGATTTGATATTAAAGGCTACAATACCCTTTGAGGTATTTACATTGAAGACAAAAAGATCCTAAAGAAGTAAAACTAATTTAGGCAGTGCATATAAAGGCGTTAAATTACGGAGAATTTAATACAGGCCACACAGTATTTTGTGTGCTTGATTTTTCCACGCTGAAGCTCAGGTATCAAATTAGTCCCAGTGCCTTTTTATTCTGTAATAACTTACTGCAAACCCTATCATCTTTCCATACCAAGTAAAAATTCCAATAAGTAGACTTATTTCTATCCTTCCCCTTTAACATGATCTTCCTAAAATCTGAGATTTGCACATTTTAATGCAGATTTGATGATTTGGTCCTCCATTTACTATTCTACCCAATGTCTTTTCACTTACAATATGAAGCTCCTGTTTAGTAATACATCAAAGTAAGTTAATTAAGTGCTGACACTGCTTTATTATGTAAATATCTGGAGGTTTCTATTTGCTATAATTCCAAACACCAAATCTATAGTATTACTAAAAGAAATCAAAACGAATCATAATAATTTCCAGAAAATACTAATACCCTTTTAAAATAACCTAATGATTTTTTTTTCTATATATACACACATCACTATGTAGTCCGTGTATTTCTTAAAACTTCGTATTATTTGCCTATGAGTTACCAGCTGGCATTTTCCAAGTAGAAAAGGTACCCGAGAAAATATTTAAAAGAGAAGATAAACAGTAGGCATCACACACAAAGAAACCTATTCTATAGCACTCGTTTCCTTGTGCAGTAAATGTGGGTTTATTGTCATCCTCATTATCAACCCCATAAGGCTACAAAAATATAATTTATGTAGAATATCTGATAAACAAATTAAAAACAAAACAAAACAAAAAACCCAAAAACAGGAAAAAGAAGAAAAAGAAAAAAGGGTACATAAACAAAGTCAACATCCAAGGACATCATCAGGTATGATATACTATATCAATAGATGCAGGCACTTTCAACCTCCAGGGAAAAGTATGCACACAAACCTTGATATCTTAGATTTATACATTTGACAACGTAATGCTAAATAAGCCTGATAGTTCTTAGCAAGGGAATTGGCAAATATCTTGTAGGGCAAATAAGATAAGACAAGTATGTGGAGATTTAATTGTAGGGTTTGGGTTGCTATTTTTTTTCCACACACAGTGGCAGAATGTTCTTATCTGATGCATGCTCTGTTATGAGTTTTTCCTGTCTGAAAATATCTTGAATTAAATGATAGAAGAGTAATGAGTTTACACTGCTATATTTATGTGTCTTGGATTGTGCAAATAAAAACATTCAGTTGTTTATTTACAAATCTCTGTGTAAGAGCACGTGGTAACTCCACAGGTTTTGAGGGTTTTTTTTAAATTTTTTAATAGTTTCCATTAAGCCACTGGCTTAATCCTGACAGTTAAAACTTTGCCACATTCTAATACACTGACTTTGTTTGGAGGCTGAATCTTTTGTTTGTCTTGAGGACTGAATTACCAGCTCATATATTCCAACTGTCTTTCTGAAATACGGATTTATTGTAAAATCAAAGACAATATCACAGCAAATTTACTGTGAAGTCTCTTTCTTCAGTTTTTCTATTCCTTTGTGTGTATGCTTCTATAGTTTCCTTCTAGAAGTCCTACCTTTTTTGCCCCCCTAAATTGCCATTTCCAACTCAGTATGTGATACTTAGATCCACCTGAGGCTCATAAAATTCACACCCCACAGCTAAATCTCAGTGAAATAAACCTAGCTGATATCCTGAAAGCATATCTGAGATACTGAACACAGGTGAGGCTCAGTAGTTAAGTCTCACTCAAAA
The DNA here is from genome assembly GCF_000696875.1 of Nestor notabilis. NCBI lineage: Eukaryota > Metazoa > Chordata > Aves > Psittaciformes > Psittacidae > Nestor > Nestor notabilis. Next base: position 23,748 of record NW_009925023.1, read on the forward strand.
ACAGAACATAAGAAGGAAGGTCATAGGGAAAGTAAGCAACAACGACTATAAATGTCAGCCTGTATTTGTGACAGTTGGAAGGGAAAAACTTAAGTTGGGTGTGTTTCTGCATTTAACACTAGAAATCCTCTGGAAAAATATACATAAAGCAAATACCACAAGAAATCATGCCAGAAAAGCCTCCTTCATTTAGCTTTCCCCACAAACTAGAAAATACAGTACTTTTCTATGCTGCAAGAAATCTGTGCTTAGATCTTTTCATTGTGAGACCAGATCTGATCCCGTGTTCTTCTTACAACACTACCTCCAACAGTCTTTAAAGACGGCAAGAGTCAAAACTTCTTGTAATGAATGCACAAATGAGACATCTAAAATCAGTATCACAAGTGGTTTTGATTTGGGTCTATCAGCTTCACTAAAAGGCTCACACTTGGAAATAGATGTATTAATGTAGGAGAGGTTTGGTTTTTGATGCTTTCCTTTAGTTAAGACTGGTATACTGTTAGTCCAAAGTTATGCTTTTTAATTCAACATATGGCCACTATGAGACCCTTCCCTTTCAATCTTTGACACGTGTCCTTATCAAGAAGGGCATACTTCATTCTACAAAGCTGTGTATATACTAAACGCTGCATGCTGAAATCTAAAATGTCTAAATCCCTTTTGGTTCTGAACCAGTGAAAGCAAACAAAGCTCGAGCAGTGATTTAGCTGATGAGGCTCTAGTGGACTGCTTTAAATCATGAAGCAGCACTGTTTGACTCTAGTATTTGACAGACTTCCATCAAGTTTAACTGGAATTCAGGCATGTAACTCCAACATGTGCAAAACAAATCATATCCTACGTATCTCCAGTGTCAGAACTTGAGTCTTCTGTTCCAGCCCTACCTGTGTCAAACTATCATCCACTAAAGCTTCAGTAAACCTACTAAGAAAATACTATATACAAGCTATGCTACTACATCTTACTCACATGATGTTTTGAAAGGTAGAAACATCAGCAAGATTAAGAACAACAACAAAGATACCATCATATGGGTTTTCTTTTTTGTTTTGTTTTTTTTTGTCAGTCATACACACATAGAATTCTGTGATACAATATACATATTTAAATTCAAATTGAGAAGGAATACATACTATAGTGTCTTATATATAACAAACATGATTTTTCCAGGAGGCTTTTGAGCACATTTTGCACATTATATTAAAATATACAGACTCTTCTGTTTGTTTTTGAAATGTCTTTAAGACTGTAAGAAACAAGGCTACCCTGGAAGACTTGTACAAGATTTTAGGACCCTGGAACTTTAAAAATCTTATCCTTATACTTCAACAGATTTCTCTCATAATTACTTTAGTTATACTTCATGTTCTAAATTATACTGCTTGATTATGAAAACAAAAAACCCACCCACAAAAAAAAAGAACAAACAAAACAAATAAACAAACAAGCCTCATTTCAAAGCAAGAGTGAACTTTACCAGTGTTTCATAGCAGGGACCTTAATAATTATAATTCTAAACTGCATGAATCCTTTGTCAGTAATGCCATATCCCCCTAAAATTAAAGATGCTGTTCCAGCAGATGAAAAATAAAGAAGTTCAAATTTAAATATGCACATTTACATATGGCACAAAATTCAGTTTTAGCACTGTGTGAAGAACAGAAGAGCATACAAAAATGTGTTTCCATTTTCAACGCACCACAGGATACTGTCCTTTCAAGGAGTTTTTAGTGTATCTGTGTGATCTAGATGGCATGGGATGTACAAATGAATCAACTGTAAATTCACAATGACTTTCTCCTTCACTCTATTAAATCCGAGACATTCAAAATAGTAATTGAGTAAATTCCTAGCATGACCCTAGAATGCCAAGAATACACAGAAGTTTAGTGATAGTTCTTACATCTACGTATTTTTAATGATCAAGATCTCTGCAACCGAAAACTCTCTGGTAAAGAAAGAGAGGATAAGTAAAACAGAACAAAAGGAATACTGTGGCAGTGCTCTGGTGATCTCTGTAGGAATGAGATATATGGTGTTCAGCCAAAGCTTTCTTCTCCAAGTATAGTATTAGACTGCAGGTGCTGTAACTGTCAGATATGCTGACAAACATCCTATTATTTATGGCACCCACTCAGAGAGGAGCCCCATCTGTAATGAAGTTCTGAAGAAATGGGCTATTTATGGACACACTTCCTAAAAAACATTCTAATATTAGACAATGTCATAGAATAATGCCATCTAACTGGAGAAAATTTGCCTACTGAAACAAAGGTTCTGAATCCATTTCAATTATTATATAAGCCTAAGCTACTTACATGGAAGACGTTCAAAAAACCCTGCTAATTATCATATGCTACTTAGTAAGACTGCTTTTTTAGAGCATACTGCAAGAATTAACTATCCTAAAAGGAATTATGTCAAAATCAACCTTTACAGTATGCAGATTCCCAAGCTGTGAACTGGGGAAAGTTTTCCTAAGAATGTTCTCCTGAAGTTCCTCTTCTATGTGCTTTGAAAGGCAGTGAAACGGAAATACCAATGACAACATATTAAGGTATATCCAACTTCATACAAGAATCTGAAGGCTCAGCCCTATGCAACTGTATGTGAAGCTTTCTGCCCTCCCACAAATTAATTCCAATGTCTTCAATTATGGCCACTGCAGTGAGTAAGTTTTTTTGTAAAGAAGAAAGTTGTTAGGCCTGAACAGATACTTAATATATATGTTTTTTATTGTGGAGAAAGTACATTCTTAAGACAAAAAAATCCCAAAACAAAACAAACAAACAAAAAAACATAAAAAACACAAAAACCCAACAAACTAATTGGGACAGTCTTTATTTACCAGGTCATTTAACTTAGAACTATTGCAGCTCATGGCAGATCTAGTACAGCACAATCTGAAATCAGTCAGGAAAACATTGTGCAAAACCAGGAATCATTGCTGAAACAACATCAAACCTTGCCCTCCTATAGACACTGGAGCTGAAAACTCGAGCCCTTGCATGTAGTAATGATACCAAAACATAGTGAAAACAGCAGGAAATCCAAGGCAGTTTGTCTTATGAAAAAACTCACAGCCTGGAAAATGAATTGAAACAGCAAGAGACAGAGGCATCGCTAGAACATACTGAAAAGATTATACTCACATCAAGAAAGAGATAAAGACAACAGACCTCAGAAGAACAGTCGAAAGTTAACTGCTTCTAAAAAGTTGAGAAACTGCATAACAGAACAACTAAACCAAGGTAGAGTTACCAAGAATTACAGCATGTACTTGAGAGCCAGAAGAGCACCATAAAGTTGTATTTGCAAGTACTAAAAGTCTAATAAATGACTCAGTAGGATGCTGATCAGAAGCTACAGTAGTGGGACCCAGAGGAAACAATAAACGTTAAGGGAAGAAGAGCATTAACAGAAATACCTTTGAAAAGGAGAATAACCAAGCTTAACTCAGATTTTTGTGTTGCTCAGAAAAAGGGAAATAAACATTAGAAAAACATTTAACTAACAACTATCTTGATATGGCTGGTTAAAAACTGGAACTGTCCCCACAGAAAGTTGATCTATTTTCATTTTGAACTGGCATTAAAAAACTCCCCCCACCAGCACCAGCATGAAAATTCTGGAAAATGTTATGCTTCTTAAAGTTTATTCTTTAAAATTATTCCAGCACATTATGTTCCATTTTTTGTTCAAGGACACTCTTTTAACTAGGCTATCTTCCTTAAATCACACTGAATGTTATATTAAGAGGAAACTGTCTTATCCTGCAAAATGCTGTATGTAAACTAACTTGATGAAAGGACATAAATTCACTGCTGGAGTAAATCAAAACTGATTTAAGATACACTGTAACAACATGTCATTAACTGTCTACCTTCTTGGAAAAGAAAATCAAACACAGACTCTAAGCATTCTGATAAATATTTTCAAATGTGACAGGCAAAAGAGTAGGCTCCTCCATATAATCTTAAAATCAGGCCTTCAATACACAGTTGAATTTTCAAAAGTTCTGTCATTCATAACTCCAACAAAAGTCAGGGATGAAAATATGCAAAACTTTCAGCACATCTAAAAATCAATTCATTATTTTGGAAATCTGAAAATTATTTTTGTAATTGAATTTTTTAAAGTTCACAGGTTTCAAAATACTGGTGAGATATTTTTCTTTGGAAAGAAGTAGGAAAAAAGTTCCATTTCAGTCAGATAGTCTGTAAAGTAATAGCATTTTCCTTCTTATCTCTTATTATCCAAAAGTGTATGTGTTAAATCTGAAATGAGTTATTTGGGGATAAAAGTCCCAATATCAGATATGTATTGATACATACTGATAAAGATGATGTAGACTATGTAAAAGCAACTTAAACATACTGCAATCCTTAAACATGTTCGGGTTTAAGACTTTACATTCAATATCATCATGGTCCTAAAGCAAATACCCGTCTTTCCAAGACACATGAAGAAAATAATCTTCCTTTGTTGCATTGCTAGACAAATCCAAGATTAATAAAAAAAACAACCCATTCCCTATTGCCCCTCCTGTCCAGAAGTGAAAGGCTTAAAGCTCCACCTCTTTTTCTTACACTGTGATTATCAGGATGTCTGTTAGAGTATCTTTTTACCTTCCACCCACCTGAATGTAATAGCGTGGATTTTTTTCTGGGCGAGAACTCCAAGCCTTGTACTCATACCTCTTCATTTTGAACATAACAAAGAAATTGATCTGTCTGGGTATGCAATTCCTTCAGTGTATTCTTGTGACTGATGAACTATCAACCTGCCCACAGAATACTACCTAAGGGTGCCTTTTCGAGTCCAGTGAACAGAGTAATAAGTTAATCCACAACAATCTCATTAAGCTCTGCACCACTAAAATTCTAAATCCATTGAGAGATATATTGCATAGAATGAATTGAACTTGTGTGTCATTGTAGCAGATGAAGGTTTAGTGTTTTTCACAAACCTAAGCCTCCATAAAAAACACACTCACTACATTTTAATAATACACTGCACAGTCAGTAGCAATTTTTGTATTAAACTTTCTTGCAATCAGCAAGGAGATTGCTATCTTCATTTTATTATAAATATGAAAAACAATGCCTAATTAAAACTTCTGAAAAGTCAAGGAAAAAAAAAGAAAAAGAAAATTAATGGAACTGTTTTGAATAAAAAAAGCATTTAAGATGCCAAGACTCTCTTCTATTAGCAGTAATTTAACTTATTTTCCTTTGATGCATTTAAATTTTCTCTTACAACACATACACTGTATTTTGCAGACTCAACAAGGCTACTGAACATTACTGAATATAAATTTAAGTAGATGCATTTTTCAAACATTTTTTAACATTTTGAAAGCTTGTTCATGTTTAAAAATTCAAAATGATTTAATATTTTTTCTATAAAATCTAATGACTTTTAAGTCAAAGGTCATTCAGTGACAAATAGTCACTTCTAATAGCTATACTATATGAAATATAAAAGTTCAGTTTGCAACTGAAAAAAACCCTTTCTCTTCAGGGAGGTCCCACTACAGAAACATGCAGTAGTTTTGTACTTTTGCCTGGTTTTCCTGAATACTTACATTTAAGACAAAACGAACTCAAGAGATTTTGCAAAGAAGCAGTATTTACATCTCAACAATATACTACAAAACCATGCAGCAAAGTGATCTGAGTTATTAATTTATGGTTAGATGAAATTAAACCAGCCAGGTTGGATGGGGCTCTGAGAAACCTGGTCTAGTAGAAGGTGTCCCTGCCCATGGGACTAGATGATCTTTAAGGTCCCCTCCAACACAAACCATTCTATGACTCTAACCATTTTTTTGCTTAACTAAATTAAAGAATTCAAGAATACAGTCTTCTGAAAACTTGCATTAAGAAATACATTGTTTTTAATTATGAAAGTACATATAGATTGTACATTCTTCAAGTTATTCTAACTAATTTATTCAGCATTTTTCTACAGAAAAGTAGAATACAAGACTTTTTTTTTTCCCCTTCAGGTGGGGGGTCTGTCCTCTATTGAAGAAGTAAATTGATTTTACAGACACATAAGTAAAAATGCATCTCAGTTTAATAAGAATACTTAATCACAACTACTACTTTATGCACAGTTATTCATAGGTATGTATTTACAATTTTAATTGAAAAATTGTGGATTGAAGAGAGAAGCTATGTAAGTAGTAAAACACCTAATAAGATCAGAAAAAGTACTTAGATATATGTCTGGGTTTTATGCTAAGATTAAACAATGAGCGAGTATCAAGATACATCTTAAAAAATCTAGCAACTCATTTAGCAGTATGTAATTTTTAATACGATTTTTAGGTATTTATAACTTGGAAACTCTAACTGAGACCTATTCCTCTAATTGGGCATTACTGATTTGTATTTTTTTCTACTGCCCAATACATCTCTGGTTATTTTTGTGTTTAAATAAACATATACACTTCCATGTGTTTACAGGTTCAGTCAAATAGATATGAAATAATTTTAAGACAAATCCAAAATTCTATGGTTTGATTTGGGACAAAGAGAAAAAGCCTACCTTTTCTGGATCAGTTGTTGTGATGACCCACACACAGTGTGCATTGTCTTCATATTGAACTGGATAATTTGGTGATGTAATAATCCCACTTGGTCCACGTAAATTAGAACCACATGTTCTAGCTAAAATGATAAACAACAATTCAGATTGCTTTTGATCTACTGCTCAGTTTAAAATTAACATTATCGCCATACTTCATACCGTAACAACTTGCCATGAAGCTATTATTATGCTGATATATTCTTCACAATCTGCCTATCAAGATGTTTGAGCCAACAAAAAAAAAATCCTGACAAATTATCTTCAGAGGAAAGACACCACCACTCTTCAATTAATCAGCCCAAAATTTACATTATTCTTATTTTATGCACCAGAACTAGCAGACAACTAATATTTATGAACTGATTTTCAATTCATCCTGCCTAAGGCCTACCACAGTAGGAACTAACCCAGAGGTACAACTTTGTAGCAATAAACTCCTGGATACAGTTTGTACCTTCTCCAGCTATCCACAAAACAAGGCTGGGAAACATCTCCCTTCCAGATTTTCTTTCAATCAAACTGTTAGTCTCTTATCTTTTTCCTATTTGAATTTTAAGGGAAGGGGGTGGGGAGGGACAGGGAATGGGGGAAAGGGGGGTGGGAAGCCAGAAAGAGCTACAGTTCTGCCCACAAATCTATTTAGGAAATAGAGTTACTGCAAAAGATTGTGCAAAAATTGTTAGATAACCTTAAATGTCACTTATGGTAAACAGGAATGAATTACTGTAAGGTTTTTGTGTGGAATTCAAGAAACCTGTCAACATTTCCATTAGCACCTCTCAGTCCCTGAGACTAAATTGCCCTGACCAGCCTCACCTGGGGCCTCCCACCACTCCTTGCCTGTGGCGCCTGGGGAACCATTTCAGGGTAGGCTTGAGTGGGCTACCAGTCTGTCTGAGCAATGTCTCGGGAGCAGCTGCCTGCAGCTCCACCACAGCCATGCCTGTGCCTGCTCACGGGCTGTTGATCCCACCCTAGGCTCTGATGTCACAGCCTAGGGAGGTGCCCAGTACCCAAGGCTGGGACTGCCCTGCTCTCTACCTATGGTGCTTGGACAAGCCCTGCACTGCTACCTCATGCAGACCTCTCTGCTCCCATATCCCCAGGGGACACACAACTCCTGTTGTGCCTTGCAAGTGAGGTAAGGAGCTTGCCAAAAGTAAGATGGTTCCTGTGAGTATTTATCAGACCCATAAATTATGAACTTAGTTAGCTACTATTCTGGGGTAAATGAGAAGTTCAGCTTCTTCAGTAAGTCTCACAGGCTTGAAGTCATTAAGCCTGCAGTAGTTGCATGTAGCTTATCAGCTTTTCCATTTTGGGTCGATGATTATTTAGAAAATGTGATAAATAGTTCTTTGTAATGTATTTTTTATTATTAAATGCTTGTTATGAGCACCATGAATACTGGCATCATGAAGGTTTGTAAAGGGATTGGAAATAATGTGGACTACAAATAAAACTTGCAGCTTTCCCCCCACCCACAAATGTGTAGACATGTAACATTGTAATATTGAACCAGAATTATACACCATTCAGCCTAAGCAATGTTAATCTGTGTTAAGAAACGAACAAATTACATATAAAGACTGGCTGATTTGACCCTCAGACTTGTAAGAAATTCCAGCTCCAATTTTGGAAGTATGTTTGAGGAAAGTAACTTGTTTTCCAACTGAGATTTTAATGGCAGTAGAGGACTAATTTATCCTATTTTGTTAGAAGTTTACTGGAGGGAGTAAAGCATAACAGAGATATTTTCAGATAATAAATTGGGAGGAACAGCGAACACTACTAATAACACACAGATAATTCAGCAGCCAATAGCCCCTTTCTGCTGAGCATTACTTTTACCATGCCTAGATTACTTCAGCTCATTTCTACAATGTATTAGCAAACAAGAATAAATTTGAGAGATGGAAAAATTACCCAAAACCACCAAGGAAGAGTGAACAGTGGAATTGCGTGGACATGTTATTCTGCAGTAGTGTGAAACCAAGTACCAAGACTGTATATTTAGATTTTTCATTTAAATACACTGAGCTACACAGACACTGAGCTCAAGAGACACTTAAGAATCACAGTTATTTTGCTGCTCTGGAAGGAGTAGGAGGTATTTTTGTTTATTTATTTTCTACTATGTTTTAGTTTGTCCAGTCTTTGCATGGATGTGCCTATGTAATACTACCCATTTTACATATGCCTTGTAATAATTTACCCAAGAGCTACCTTTGTGGACTTTTTTATCAGGTCTGACTGGAACAGAGTTAACTTTCCTCATGGCAGCTTGTATGGTGCTGAAATTTAGACGTGTAATTACAACAATGTTTGCAACACACAAGTGTTTTGGCTGCTGCTGAGCAGTGCTTGCACAACATCAAGGCCACCTTTGCTTCTTATGCTGCTCACACAGCAGGTTGGCTGGGGGTCCACAAGAAGCTGGGAGAGGACACAGCCGGGACAGCTAATGCCAACTGGCCAAAGGAATATCCCACACCATATGGCAACATGGTCAGTGATAAAAGTTCAGGGTAAGAAGTAGGCACATTCATAGTTATAGGTTTGTCTTCCCAAGAAACCATCCCTCATGCTGAGGCCCTCCTTTCCAGGAAATGGTTAAATATCTGCCCACTAATTGAAGTAGTGAATAAAAATCCTTATTTTACCTTGATTGCATGAATTTAAATAAAACAAATTATTTGCTTCATTTGTTAAACTGTCTTGATGTTCATATACACGTTTTCAGCTTTTGCACTACCAGTCTTTCACCCATCCCACTGGCGGTAAGTAAGTGGCTGGGTGGGTGTTTAGTTGCTGGCTGGGGTCAACACACCACAACTGTTTCCACTCTTTGATGAAGAAAGCATAATTTACAAGTATATCACATACGTAATTATACAAGCTGAAAATTTTTTTCTGGCAACAGGAAAAGATATTTTTCTTTTGGCATTATGAAATAACTAGGTAATGAAGCCTATGTGAGTTTTATATAAGTGATATTATGCTTTAGCTCATTCTTGAGCAAACAAAAGTTTAGGTCTAGGTGTTGCAAATCCTTCCCCTTACAGTCTCTATTATTTGCTTCCCTCGTAACTGGCATTCAGCTTAAGATTTTGGAAGCACAAGAAGTATGTCTTTGATCTACCTCAAAATGACAAATTAAGTATATCAAACAATTTGTGTGATTTATTTTTTCCTTTTTAACTAATTGTGGATTTTTTTTTCTCATTTTCCAGTGCCTGTCCTGGGTAGGTTGCCTGGTTTTAGGAGAAAATAAGGCAAGCACATTTCTAGGGTTAAGACTTTCATAAACATGTACAATCTAAATGTGAAACCCAAATTTTTCTACTGAGAAAAAAGAAAAGTTCTGTACATAGATATATACTCATTTTTCCTATATACCCCAGTTCTGGAGTAATTTGACAGCATTTGCTTATTTTTCTGGTTTTTTATTACAGGCAGTAGACTGCAATTGAAAAAAAACATACAAACAAACAAAAAACCACTTCCCCCGTTCTCCTTAAAAGCAGGGGGAGGAACTTACTAGTTGGTTCAGACCATAATGCAAAAACATTTAGAAGAAGAAGTCAAAGAAGTCAGAAAGTAAGGACATTTGTAAGGTTGAGCAAACCAGATGAAATAGAAGGGAATTTACTGAAAAATGAAGACTACGTAAATATCTGGGACTGACAGGAACACAATATGCTTTTGAGGAGCTCCTCTTTAGGAATTTAACTAGAAAACTTTAACCTAAAACTAACAAACAAGTTCTACTTAAAATGTTTAACATGACAAAAAGAAGATTATGAGAAATAAATACTACTAAAAGGAATTTAGCTCCCTAAATGGATACTGTTTCTGCATCTTTGCTCATGTTCCTCAAGCTACAGAAAGATCTTTGTACATATATAATCATATATACATATGATACTTAAACTATATAAATATATGATTTTGTTTTAAACATCATTCATCGGATTTCTGGGGAGAAATTATGAATTACCCTTCCAAACTTCAGGAAAAATTCCAGAGAATAGTACCTACCTCTGCAAATTGGCCTGTGGTCACTCCAGGCAGCCAGTGTATCTGTCACCCTCTGACAAGTGATGCTCTTAGAACCCTGCAGCACATAATTATCTTCACAGGAAAACTGTACACTTGCACCCACCCTAGGAGAAAAATGGGAGGAAGAAGGAAAGAATTAAAACATATTTTAAATATCAACCTCCCAGTTAAATGTAACTGTCACCAAATGACAAGATTCAAAAAACAAAACAGAAGAGGAAAAAAAAAAAAGGCAAAACAAAGAGGTGGGAAATTCTACTTCATCATTACTATATCCATAAAACACAAGAGATCTACTGTTTAGTTTGTCCTCCTTTTAAGAAAGTAAGGCCAGAAATACTGTGATACTAAGTCTGATCCTTTAAACTATGATTTCAATGTATGCATATACAGGTGCATTTTTAAGTAAAATATATAAGCACTCTTCTTTCAGGCAATGAAATTTACTTCATTAATAATTTCAACCTCTCCATATTCTCTTAAATGAGAGAATAAAGCAGTTAGATAGGGTAACTTGTCAGCATGTCCAACCAGGAAATTCTAGCTTCAGGAAATTGTAAGAATTTATTAAACATTCCTGACATTTCTGAAATTTCCTGTTACAAATTGTGCTAAATGATAACTTTTGTTAGGACTTAAATTTGACTGGTAAACTTGTAACTTTGAAATGCGTGTCTCTATAATGATTTATAATTTTTCTTTATTTTTTAATAAATACTTTCTTTCTGAACAATGCTGACCCATATTTATGAAGAATTAAAAACCTATGTATAGTTATTGTGTGCCTCAAACAGGGCTTTCCTAAACAGTATTTACATTTCTGCTATTTCTGCTTCCAGTTGCTATTTGTGACATTCTTTGTTCTCCATCCTAATCATCCAGTTTTGTTGTTGTCTTTCTTGCGCTTTTAAATCTGTATCTGATAATCCCACGTTGCGAACTAAGTGAGTTTGATAAAGCAGATTGCTCAGCTTGGTCTTTCTAAGTCATTGAGTCCTAACCAGCAGGGGATTGCTCGATGGCAATCAGCTCAGAAAAGTCAGAAAGCTCAGTGGTTAAAAATGCTTGTGGGGAATAGCACATAATCTCGTTCACTAACATCCAGCTCATTCCTACTCTTCAAGAACAAGTATTCTATAAATTTCTCAGAGGATCTCACCAAACTACATTGTTTATCATTATTATGATGTACTTCTACAGTTCTTTCACAAAATTTTAATAGGATCTTTTCTTTTCTTTTCTTTTCTTTTCTTTTCTTTTCTTTTCTTTTCTTTTCTTTTCTTTTCTTTTCTTTTCTTAATTTTAAATTTGAACCTGATGCTCCAAATCCAGGAAAGCTTTGAAAACTACTTTTCTTAACACTTGGTTCTTGAGCTGTTAAATGTGAGTAAATCAGAAGGGTAGAGAAAATTCTGGTCTTTTCTTTCAGTAGTTCATGGGAAAAACATGAAAGTCTTGAAGAGTAAAATAATTTTCTGAAATTGCATTTATTTTATATTTGTCATAATCTATTATTCTTCAGAACAGTCTTAAAAACCTCAGAAAAATAGCCCAAACATGATTCCAAATACATACTTCAATTCATAAACAATTACTTTCTATTACTGGTAAAAAAAATTATCACTAATTAAGCTGATATTTTAATGCTATAAACACCTATTTTTTAAATGTATTTTCTCATATTTTTTAAAATAATAATATCTGAAAATATTTTCTATGGAAACAAAAACCAGTTACCAATTTGTGATATATGTAAATTAAGGATTGAAGTATTTAAAAATCATGTTGGATATAGACTTTCCCAAAAGTATAATAGTGTGTGAACCACCATGAGAGCTTCAACATTTCCCCAAGGTTTGCAACTAGCAAGACATGTAAGGAGAATGCGCACATCCAAAAAATTAGAGTGAAATGAAAGGTATAATTATTGGATGCCTGCAATTATAAATTTTCAGTCTCCATACCTGATTATTCCCCCCAAGAAATAAAGAAGGAAAAAAACCAAACCAAAAACCCAATGCAAATATTCTGATGCCTGATGCAGTAAAGAATTTCATGTTTAAACTGGGTTTTCATCATTACAGCAATATTAAAAAACGTTATTTATGGATACATAAAATGTCACACACTAATATAATCTATACACTTACGATGATTCAATTTGTTTCACTATTATTCTATAAAGTATACCGTCTTTTTTCCAAAGCTCTAGAAATAGCTTGTATCTAAAAAGTAATAATGTGAACTTAATGTATTTTACATGGTGGATATCATCTTTCGAAATGTCTGATCACAAACTAAGTGACATAAAATAAATATGCCGACTACCACGTACTAAAATCAAATAATCTAGAAAAAATGTCAAATTAAATAGCAGGCAGGAACACGAAGTATGCAGAAGCTTCTTCCTGTTAGAATTCAAGGTGGAGAGAAACCTGAATGCCAGCTATAGGCACTGACAAGTACAATCTTGTCAAAGTAATTTCAGGAATTCTAATAAAACTTCAGGGTGGCTACAGAAGAGCAGTCACAGGTTTTGCCAGAGTGACTGAGAGAATTCTGGACACGATTTGTGTGTGACTACAATATATGCTAAGTCTGCTTTAATATCCATTAAGATCCATCCTTTTTGAAGCCTGTTGTGAGAAATCAGGCTTATGCTGTAAATCTGACAACAGATACTTTCAAGAAAATAGTTTTAATGTAATTTTAATTCTGTTGAGGTTTACAAGAAAAGGAAAAAATATTGAAAAGTTCTAAACAGTGTGGAATGGAGGTACAGCCATTTTTTAACTTATTTGATCTGGGACTTCAAAGGAAATTCTTACTTCACTTAATTTCCAGTTGTTTTCAATTAATGTTCCTAAATTCTTTTCACATCTTTACCTCCAAGTTACTGAGCAGATCTGTCTGTTAACTCCCTATCTAAACTTTCATCAGGAGGAAGAAATCAGTTTCCTCTTTTTCTATTTTAAATTTGAACTGTATCAAGCAAAATTTGTGCTTTTATCAAAGAAGGCTAGAATTTGACTCAAAGAAGCCATTTTTAAGAAAGAAAGAAAAAAAAGCTATATGAAATGCTAAGCATAAGAAAGTTAACTTAATTTTAAAAAGCTGTTTTGAAAATGTAAAAGCTTTTTTTATTACAAGTGTTGCTGGAATTGTGGAAAATTATTGTATTTTCTCAGTCCCAGGCATACTATATAATATTTAAGGAGATCTGGAATGTTATTTATATGAACCTTAACTATTCTATGTTTCTATATCCTTTCTAGGTTTTGTTTAAGCAGTCTACTGTTTCAGATCTCTCATAAAAATAAAATATGTTATTGACCCAAAAATTGTATTGATTATGTTCTCATTCCTCTAGAAAACTCTAAGTCGCCTTTTCTCCCTCAAAATGAATCCAAATATAGACTGGATTTTTTTTTTTAGATCACTGAAAATCACATCCCTTACTTTCTTAACTAAACAGAGTGAAAGTGTGGCAGGAGGACAGAATGAAAAGGTTAAGATTTCAATATTTTTTTGTTTGCTTTATGAAATTAGAATCAATACCATTATTATGCTGGAAATGATAGAATCCTTTTCAAAGAACTTGTCATCACTGATTCAGTTGGGTCTCAAGCTGTCTTAAAAATCAGCCCTTTACCTTTCCATCAATCCCACTCACAACATGTCTTTCAGGAGACTGGGAAAGATTTTGAATAATGTGCATTTTCACATGTTTTAGTTCAGATTAATATTCACAGTTGTCATCCTCCTGACAAGAACAATAGCTCCTTCTGGTGTCTGTACTCACATCTTAGAAAAGAAAAACACTGCCTTTCTTTTACTCTCCACAGTATTTTCACTACATTGGACAAACACAACAGCAAGTATTATTTTCACTTCTCCTGTGGAAGAGCTTGATTTGTCATTTCAGAGAAAGAAAAACTAGATTCCAGCCAAAAGCTCGATTTAAATGTCAAGCTAGATATAGATAGGTAACTTCGAGATAGCTAAGGTATGTTTGAAATAGATATAAAAAAAAGGTTACAGTACATGAAAAATGGTTGCTGTTTCATAATCCATTTTCAGATAACAAGTAAGGTTTAGCGGGAAAACAATATTTTATTGATTCTCTGAAATAATATTCAGAATTGGAGGCCCAAAGCACACAAAAATAATAAGTGATGAAAATATATCAAAGCGTCTTATTTATATGAAGTAGCTTGTGCTATTTTTTAACACCTTATGCATTCATTTATCACCATGAATGGTAAGATACATTAATAGAAACGAAAACATTATCAGAGACTGAAGGTAAAAGAAGGAGGGGGATAGTTGGCCAGACTCTTCTCAGTGGTGCCAAGTGATAGGATGAGAGGCAACAGGCATAAACTAAAATACAAGAAATTTCAGTGGAACATAAGGAAGAACTTTGTTACTGTGAGGGTGAATAAGCATTGGAAGAGGTTGCCCACAAAGGCTGTGGAGTCTTCTTCCCTGGAGATATTTAAGAACCATCTGGACACAATCCTGAGCAATGTGCTCTAGGTGACCCCGCTTGAGCAGGGAAGTCGGACTAGATGACCCCCAGTGGTCCCTTCCAACCTCCACCATTCTGTGAATAGCTTTGCTCTGTCAACTGGGTAAGCATTGCTCTAAGAAAGCACCAAAATTTAAAGATAACTTTAACCCGCATTCATTCGTAAGAGACTGTGTTCAAAATATTGTTATCTATGTCTTGCAAGGTTCCTTGATGTTAGAGTTCCTCAGATATTTTTAAACATACTTTCCCTCTTCTTGGTATTTTCATGCACTGCTGGGAATTTTACTGTTGGGGTCTCCCATGTTGGGGCTCACATATTTTGGATCTTTGGATCTGTTTTGCTAAAATTATTCTAGCTCTCTTTGTCTTTCAAATTACAGACTACAGTCTAGAGGGGAAAATAAGATTCTTTCTTATACTCTTCCAGCTTACCAGTGCTCTTAGATCTGCTGTTGTTTCTTAACAGTTTTTCATATGCCACTGACTCGGACCATAACTAGATGATGGTCTGCTTGGCTCACAGTGTATAGTGAACACATTAAATTTGTACAAGATTCATAGATTCACAGAACAAATTAGATTGGAAGAGGACATGATCTAGTCCAATGCCCCTCCCCAAGCACATCCAGTTGGAACAGAGGGATCAAGGCCATATTTAGCGGAACTCTGAATGCTTCCCTAGATGGAAATTCCATGAAGACTCTTGGAAACTTGCTCCAGAGTTTGACCGTCCTAATAGTAAAAACACTGTTCTTTAAATTTATTTATTTTTAGTCCTGAATCTAGTAGTAATTTACACCATCCCACCTTATGCCTATTGCCTCTAGTCCTGTCACTGTCCACCTCTGAGAAGAGTCTGGCTTTCTCTTCTCTACACTCTCCTGTTTAGTAGCTGTAGACAGCAACAAGGTCCTCTAGATTCTCTTAAGGCAAACCCAGAATTCTCAGCCTCTTTTATGTCACAATCTCAGGCTCCCTCCCCATCCTGATCTGCTGAACTTACTCTTATCTACAGTTACTGGAATGAGAAATGCCCTTCAGGTAGGCTGTCATGCTATTTTCTGTTAAATCTTTAGGCTATGGGGTTAACCCTTCCAGATATGTTTTTTCTCTCTCCACTAATAACAGGCTGATCCTAGATGCTGCCTTTAATTCTTTCAACTAAGTATTTGATTTGGAGAAACTCAGAAGAGGAGGTATGCTCTGCACCCTTTATGGCTTTGAGGAGAGACTCAAATAGAGAAGGGAAACTGGCACACCTGCACAAATTATAAAATAAAATAGTCTCCAAAGTAACAGTGGAAGTATACAGGTATCCCTTGGATGAATACATGTGGAGTCTTTAATACATCTTGAGAAAGAGTTACATTTTAGTATCCCATTCATACACAGTCTTCCACCAAATGACGTTTCTCTCCTCAATAAATCAAGTTAATAAACAGCTAGATAAAAAATATACTTGTTTCCTAAACCAGCATATATTTGGACAGCAACTGCATACTATATTTTTGAATCATACAATTTTGTTTGCACCAGCTGTACTTGCCTAGTTGAGTCAGAATATATAGAACAGGATAATAGCAAATATCTTCTGGACATTTTGTCTCTCTCTTGCCTATCTACTGAAAAGCTTATTTCACTTCATTAGTTTTTTAAAACACATTTAGCTGCTGCACGGTTTCTAAGGACATAATGACTTTGCATATAGCTGATTCTCTTAATGTTAGAGTTGTTTCTGAGTTCTTCAGCTCCTTTGAGGATAAGTAGAGAAAAAATCCAAAAAGAGTTGGTCAGTCAGAGATAGAACTGATTTTAAAATTCTTTTCCTCATTAGTTATTCCCTTGCTTGGAAGAGCCTTAATTCAGGAACCAGGTTTGATTAACTTGCTTTTTGGAGTGGCAGAGAACTTTGCTCAATTTCTTCTATTTTTTATGAAGTATTCCTTTCCATTTACTCTTAGGTTTGGCTTTCATTCCCTGCTGGGCAATTTATAAATCTCTGTACAATCAGAGGCTCCCATCTCCTTCCTTTGACTCTCTTCTCTGCCACACCTCAAAGTCTCTGCTTTTTTTCCACAACAGGGAAAG